>NC_052313.1:54933693-54948693 GCF_016432855.1 Salvelinus namaycush
TCACCTCAGTAACAACAGTATCAGTTAGATACACACGTACAACAGTATCAAGATCACACAGTAACAACACGATAGACCAGTAACTTAACAGTATCAGTATAACAGTATCAGTATAATACAGTAACAGCCGTGTATCAGTATAATACAGGTACAGTCAAAAACGTAAAGTACAACAGTCTACATAACAAACAGTATAACAGTCAACAGACAGTATACAGTATCAATAACAGTAACAAGTATCAGTATAACAGTTACAGTATCAGTATACAGTAACAACAGTATACAGTAACAAAGATCAGCTATACAGTCAAACAGAACAGGTATAACAGTAACAACAGTATAACAGGTAAAACAGTATACAGTATCATATCAGTAACAACAGTATCAGTTTTAAGCAGTAAACAACCAGTATCATATAACAGTAACAACAGTATCAGTATAACAGTATAACAGTATCAGTATAACAGTAACAACAGTATCAGTATAAACAGTAACAACAGTATCAGTATAACAGTATAACAGTATCAGTATAACAGTAACAACAGTATCAGTATAACAGTATAACAGTATCAGTAACAACAGTATCAGTATAACAGTATCAGTATAACAGTAACAACAGTATCAGTATAACAGTATAACAGTATCAGTATAACAGTATCAGTATAACAGTAACAACAGTATCAGTATAACAGTATCAGTATAACAGTATCAGTATAACAGTATAACAGTATCAGTATAACAGTATAACAGTATCAGTATAACAGTAACAACAGTATCAGTATAACAGTAACAACAGTATCAGTATAACAGTATAACAGTATCAGTATAACAGTAACAACAGTATCAGTATAACAGTAACAACAGTATCAGTATAACAGTATCAGTATAACAGTATCAGTATAACAGTAACAACAGTATCAGTATAACAGTATAACAGTATCAGTATAACAGTATCAGTATAACAGTAACAACAGTATCAGTATAACAGTAACAGTATAACAGTATCAGTATAACAGTAACAACAGTATCAGTATAACAGTATCAGTATAACAGTATCAGTATAACAGTATAACAGTATCAGTATAACAGTATCAGTATAACAGTAACAACAGTATCAGTATAACAGTATCAGTATAACAGTATAACAGTATCAGTATAACAGTATCAGTATAACAGTAACAACAGTATCAGTATAACAGTATCAGTATAACAGTATCAACAGTATCAGTATAACAGTATCAGTATAACAGTATCAGTATAACAGTATCAGTATAACAGTATCAGTATAACAGTATCAACAGTATCAGTATAACAGTATCAGTATAACAGTATCAGTATAACAGTATAACAGTATCAGTATAACAGTATCAACAGTATCAGTATAACAGTATCAGTATAACAGTATAACAGTATCAGTATAACAGTATCAACAGTATCAGTATAACAGTATCAGTATAACAGTATCAGTATAACAGTATAACAGTATCAGTATAACAGTATAACAGTATCAGTATAACAGTAACAACAGTATCAGTATAACAGTATCAGTATAACAGTATCAGTATAACAGTATCAGTAACAACAGTATCAGTATAACAGTAACAGTAACAACAGTATCAGTATAACAGTAACAACAGTATCAGTATAACAGTATCAGTATAACAGTATCAGTATAACAGTAACAGTAACAACAGTATCAGTATAACAGTATCAGTAACAACAGTATCAGTATAACAGTAACAGTAACAACAGTATCAGTATAACAGTAACAACAGTATCAGTATAACAGTATCAGTATAACAGTAACAACAGTAACAGTAACAACAGTATCAGTATAACAGTAACAACAGTAACAGTAACAACAGTATCAGTATAACAGTAACAGTAACAACAGTATAACAGTAACAGTATAACTGTATCAGTATAACAGTAACAACAGTATCAGTATAACAGTAACAGTATCAGTATAACAGTATCAGTATAACAGTAACAACAGTATCAGTATAACAGTAACAACAGTATCAGTATAACAGTATCAGTATAACAGTATCAGTATAACAGTATCAGTATAACAGTATCAGTATAACAGTAACAACAGTATCAGTATAACAGTATCAGTATAACAGTAACAGTAACAACAGTATCAGTATAACAGTATAACAGTATCAGTATAACAGTATCAGTATAACAGTATCAGTATAACAGTAACAACAGTATCAGTATAACAGTATCAGTATAACAGTATAACAGTAACAGTAACAACAGTATCAGTATAACAGTATAACAGTATCAGTAACAACAGTATCAGTATAACAGTATAACAGTATCAGTAACAACAGTATCAGTATAACAGTATAACAGTATCAGTAACAACAGTATCAGTATAACAGTATCAGTAACAACAGTATAACAGTATCAGTATAACAGTATCAGTATAACAGTAACAGTAACAACAGTATCAGTATAACAGTAACAACAGTATCAGTATAACAGTATCAGTATAACAGTATCAGTATAACAGTATAACAGTATCAGTATAACAGTATAACAGTATCAGTATAACAGTATCAGTATAACAGTAACAACAGTATCAGTATAACAGTAACAACAGTATCAGTATAACAGTATAACAGTATCAGTATAACAGTATAACAGTATCAGTATAACAGTATAACAGTATCAGTATCAACAGTATCAGTATAACAGTAACAACAGTATCAGTATAACAGTAACAACAGTAACAGTATAACAGTAACAGTAACAACAGTATCAGTATAACAGTAACAACAGTATCAGTATAACAGTATCAGTATAACAGTAACAACAGTATCAGTATAACAGTATCAGTATAACAGTATCAGTATAACAGTATAACAGTATCAGTATAACAGTATAACAGTATAACAGTATAACAGTATCAGTATAACAGTATCAGTATAACAGTAACAACAGTATCAGTATAACAGTAACAACAGTATCAGTATAACAGTAACAGTAACAACAGTATCAGTATAACAGTAACAACAGTATCAGTATAACAGTATCAGTATAACAGTAACAACAGTATCAGTATAACAGTATCAGTATAACAGTATCAGTATAACAGTATAACAGTATCAGTATAACAGTATAACAGTATCAGTATAACAGTATCAGTATAACAGTAACAACAGTATCAGTATAACAGTAACAACAGTATCAGTATAACAGTAACAGTATAACAGTATCAGTATAACAGTAACAACAGTATCAGTATAACAGTAACAGTAACAACAGTATCAGTATAACAGTATCAGTATAACAGTATCAGTATAACAGTATCAGTATAACAGTATCAGTATAACAGTATCAGTATAACAGTATCAGTATAACAGTATCAGTATAACAGTAACAACAGTAACAGTAACAACAGTATCAGTATAACAGTATAACAGTATCAGTATAACAGTAACAACAGTATCAGTATAACAGTATCAGTATAACAGTATCAGTATAACAGTATCAGTATAACAGTATAACAGTATCAGTATAACAGTAACAACAGTAACAGTAACAACAGTATCAGTATAACAGTATCAGTATAACAGTAACAACAGTATCAGTATAACAGTAACAACAGTATCAGTATAACAGTATCAGTATAACAGTATCAGTATAACAGTATCAGTATAACAGTATCAGTATAACAGTAACAACAGTATCAGTATAACAGTATCAGTATAACAGTATCAGTATAACAGTATAACAGTATCAGTATAACAGTATAACAGTAACAGTAACAACAGTATCAGTATAACAGTAACAACAGTATCAGTATAACAGTAACAACAGTATCAGTATAACAGTATCAGTATAACAGTATCAGTATAACAGTATCAGTATAACAGTATCAGTATAACAGTAACAACAGTATCAGTATAACAGTATCAGTATAACAGTATCAGTATAACAGTATAACAGTATCAGTATAACAGTATAACAGTATCAGTAACAACAGTATAACAGTATCAGTATAACAGTAACAACAGTAACAGTATAACAGTAACAACAGTATCAGTATAACAGTAACAACAGTATCAGTATAACAGTATAACAGTATCAGTATAACAGTATCAGTATAACAGTATCAGTATAACAGTATCAGTATAACAGTAACAACAGTATCAGTATAACAGTAACAACAGTATCAGTATAACAGTATCAGTATAACAGTAACAACAGTATCAGTATAACAGTATCAGTATAACAGTATCAGTATAACAGTATAACAGTATCAGTATAACAGTAACAACAGTATCAGTATAACAGTAACAACAGTATCAGTATAACAGTAACAACAGTATCAGTATAACAGTAACAACAGTATCAGTATAACAGTATCAGTATAACAGTATCAGTATAACAGTATCAGTATAACAGTATCAGTATAACAGTATCAGTATAACAGTAACAACAGTATCAGTATAACAGTAACAACAGTATCAGTATAACAGTATCAGTATAACAGTAACAACAGTATCAGTATAACAGTATCAGTATAACAGTAACAACAGTATCAGTATAACAGTAACAGTAACAACAGTATCAGTATAACAGTAACAGTAACAACAGTATCAGTATAACAGTAACAGTAACAACAGTATCAGTATAACAGTATCAGTATAACAGTAACAGTAACAACAGTATCAGTATAACAGTAACAACAGTATCAGTATAACAGTAACAACAGTATCAGTATAACAGTATAACAGTATCAGTATAACAGTATAACAGTATAACAGTATAACAGTATCAGTATAACAGTATAAGAGTATCAGTATAACAGTATAACAGTATAACAGTATAACAGTATCAGTATAACAGTATAACAGTATCAGTATAACAGTATCAGTATAACAGTAACAACAGTATCAGTATAACAGTATAACAGTATCAGTATAACAGTATCAGTATAACAGTATCAGTATAACAGTATCAGTATAACAGTAACAACATGGTAGCCAAATGAAATGTCACAAAATAATAACATAGTCAATACCTGTGTCCAAAATGTTATGCCTAATACTTACAAAAGTTACATCCTGTTGTCTCATCGTACTACATACTATTTTGAAAGTTGTGTTTAGTAAATAGATGTGCAGTCAGCCACAACTAGCAACCTACTACTCATCCACCCTAAGAAGGATTAATAATACTTGTTCCCCGCCGTTTGTTCATGTTTGTAGAGAATGTCCCCTATTCTGATTATCAGCTGTGGTCAAACACACGTGGGTGTAAAAAATACACTTTTCTTCCTCAGTAACGTGCATTCTACTAGATGAAAAGACACTTCTCTTCCTCAGTAACGTGCATTCTACTAGATGAAAAGACACTTCTCTTCCTCAGTAACGTGCATTCTACTAGATGAAAAGACACTTCTCTTCCTCAGTAACGTGCATTCTACTAGATGAAAAGCCACTTCTCTTCCTCAGTAACGTGCATTCTACTAGATGAAAAGACACTTCTCTTCCTCAGTAACGTGCATTCTACTAGATGAAAAGACACTTCTCTTCCTCAGTAACGTGCATTCTACTAGATGAAAAGCCACTTCTCTTCCTCAGTAACGTGCATTCTACTAGATGAAAAGACACTTCTCTTCCTCAGTAACGTGCATTCTACTAGGTAAAAAGACACTTCTCTTCCTCAGTAACGTGCATTCTACTAGATGAAAAGACACTTCTCTTCCTCAGTGATGTGCATTCTACTAGATGAAAAGCCACTTCTCTTCCTCAGTAACGTGCATTCTACTAGATGAAAAGACACTTCTCTTCCTCAGTGATGTGCATTCTACTAGGTAAAAAGACACTTCTCTTCCTCAGTAACGTGCATTCTACTAGATGAAAAGACACTTCTCTTCCTCAGTAATGTGCATTCTACTAGATGAAAAGACACTTCTCTTCCTCAGTAACGTGCATTCTACTAGATGAAAAGACACTTCTCTTCCTCAGTGATGTGCATTCTACTAGATGAAAAGACACTTCTCTTCCTCAGTAACGTGCATTCTACTAGATGAAAAGACACTTCTCTTCCTCAGTAACGTCCATTCTACTAGATGAAAAGACACTTCTCTTCCTCAGTAACGTGACTTCTACTAGATGAAAAGACACTTCTCTTCCTCAGTAACGTGCATTCTACTAGATGAAAAGACACTTCTCTTCCTCAGTAACGTGCATTCTACTAGATGAAAAGACACTTCTCTTCCTCAGTAACGTGCATTCTACTAGATGAAAAGACACTTCTCTTCCTCAGTAACGTGCATTCTACTAGATGAAAAGCCACTTCCCAAAATGCCTACTATTTAGAATGCAAAAATGGGTATTTGGACACGTCCAGTGTGTCTCATTTCTGAGCCAGTCCAGATTTGAATTAGATACGTAATGAATATGGTTATAGCTCTACTGTGCCCATTGATAGGCTAGGTGCAATTGTGACAATTATACTCACACCTATCCAATTCTCTCAGATCTACACAGGTGCCTAGGGGGTAGGGGATACGGGGTAGGGGCTAGGGGGTATGGAATACGGGTTAGGGTATACGGGGTAGAAGTTACGGGGTAGGGGAACGGGGTAGGGGAAACGGGGTAGGGGGAAGAGGTTAGGGCTCGGGGGTAGAGGCTAGGGGGTACGTGCTACGGGGTAGGGATTACGGGGTAGGGGATACGGGGTAGGGGATACGGTGAGGCGCTACAGGGTAGGTGATACGGGCTAGGGGGTAGAGGCTAGGGGGTAGAGGCTAGGAGGTACGTGCTACAGGGTAGGGGATACGGGGTAGGGGTTTTCGGGGTAGGGGAACGGGAACGGGGAGACGGGGTAGGGGGAAGAGGTTAGGGGTAGGGGGTAGAGTCTAGGGGTTCGGGGGTAGAGGCTAGGGGGTACGTGCTACGGGGTAGGTTGTAAGGATTAGAGTTGGGTGGGATTGGGCACTAAGTTCTGCTGTGATTGGGAAAAGACTAAGCTATTTGAGAGAAACAACCCACTTCCATTCAACTGTTCAACTACTTTTCAACTGTTCAACTGTGCACCTGCCCACACACACAGCTCTCTGTCTATGCTTGGGGACAGATCGGGAAGCAGCCACGATGACTCTGCATCAAGCTGCACCAAAACACTGACTGTAACACGCACCGGCACTGCCCCCGAGTCACACACACACTCTCCACCTCTTTACTGCACACACACACACACACACACACACACACACACACACACACACACACACACACACACACACACACACACACACACACACACACACACACACACACACACACACACACACACACACACACACACACACACACACAGTAAATCCCAACTACTATACCTAGCTTTTCAGTTTGCATTCCAGTAAACACACACATAATGCAACACTAAATAAGCCATTGGATCCTCATCAATTATGACACACAGGGAATAATCCACCATATGAGCATCATCCATAATGATCACACAAACAAGATAAATAAGCCACACATTACTCATCACTGATGCAGCTGCAGCTGCGTCTGCGAACACACATGTGGAGGGGAGGGAAAGGTTGAGATAAGTACATTACCTGGAAGAGAGAGAGAGAAAGAGAGAGAGAGAGAGAAAGAGAGAGAGAGAGAGAGAGAGAGAGAGAGAGAGAGAGAGAGAGAGAGAGAGAGAGAGAGAGGCCATATTAGAGACACATATTTCCCAAAGATTTCGAAAACAAATCCAATTTTGATAAACTCCCATATCTATTGGGTGAAATACCACAGTGTAACATCACAGCAGCAAGATTTGTGACCTGTTGCCACAAGAAAAGGGCAACCAGTGAAGAACAAACACCATTGTGAATACAACCTATATAAATGCTTATTTATTTTCCCGTTTGTACTTTAACTATTTGCACATATTTACAACACTGTACATAGACATAATGTGACATTTGAAATGTCTATATTATTTTGGAACTTCTGTATGTGTAATATTTACTGTTCATTTTTATTGTTTATTTTACTTTTGTTTATTATCTTCTTCACTTGCTTTGGCAATAAAGCCCTTGAACTGAATTTAATTGAATTGAGAAAGAGAGAGCGAGAGAGAGAGAGAGAGAGAGAGAGAGAGAGAGAGAGAGAGAGAGAGAGAGAGAGAGAGAGAGAGAGAGAGAGAGAGAGAGAGAGAGAGAGAGAGAGAGAGAGAGAGAGAGAGAGAGAGAGAGAGAGAGAGCGAGAGAGACAGAGAGACAGAGAGACAGAGAGACAGAAGGACAAGAGGAGAGAGATAGAAGAAAGAGAGGAGATAGAGAGAGAAGAGAGGAGAGGAGAGAGAGAGAGGGAAGAGAGGAGAGAGAGAATGAAGAGAGGAGATAGAGAGAGAAGAGAGGAGAGAGAGAGAGGGAAGAGAGGAGAGAGAGAGAGAAGGAAGAGAGAGGAGGGAGGGAGGGAGGAGAGAAAGAGAGAGATTGAGAGAGAGAGCGAGAGAGAGAGAAGGGAGAGAAAAGAGGAGAGAGAGGGAAGAGAGAGAGAGAGATAATATCATGTTAGAGATATCTTGTTTGCGTTTACATAGAAAGTGACTGAGTGGCAGGTAGAGAATATTCCCTTGAATGTCAGATGAAAATCTAATGCATATTGTTGGTATGAGTCATAGTATGTATGCCTCGTCTGACTCAGAACAGCCCATAGGTCAGGAGTCTATCTGCCGTTTCTGGAGCGTTACGGTAAACAGAACCATACCATATATCTGCTGGTACAGTATATGGTACATAACGTCCATGTTGAGCCATCACATAGCCCATCCTCTAGGTAGGACAACGATCCTTAACACACTATAACATGATCATTTGGCATCCAGTCTTCTCACAGCAGTCACAGCACATAACTGTTGTACATGTTTCATTGGTGTATGTGTCTCCTTTTGTCCACATTTTGCATTGCATTTCCTGCCTCCTCTATCTTGGCTTCTTGAAGGGTTGATGAACATTGTATTAAACCTTAAATGGTGTGATTTGTTGAAGTTGGACTGCTGTATAGTGGTCGATAATGGGACATTGCCCCATCCACCTCATCCAGCTCACACACTCATATACTCACAAATCACACACACTCACAGCCTCACAACACACACACACACACACACACACACACACACACACACACACACACACACACACACACACACACACACACACACACACACACACACACACACACACACACACACACACACACACACACACACACACAGAGGCTGAGAGACAAACGATACTGTATGTTGAGATAGAGCAGACACTAAGTCACAGAGTGATAGACTGAGGCTGAGAGAGAAACGATACTGTATGTTGAGATAGAGCAGACACTAAGTCACAGAGTGATAGACTGAGGCTGAGAGAGAAACGATACTGTATGTTGAGATAGAGCAGACACTAAGTCACAGAGTGATAGACTGAGGCTGAGAGAGAAACGATACTGTATGTTGAGATAGAGCAGACACTAAGTCACAGAGTGATAGACTGAGGCTGAGAGAGAAACGATACTGTATGTTGAGATAGAGCAGACACTAAGTCACAGAGTGATAGACTGAGGCTGAGAGAGAAACGATACTGTATGTTGAGATAGAGCAGACACTAAGTCACAGAGTGATAGACTGAGGCTGAGAGAGAAAGGAAACAGAACACATCCACAGCAGCGTACCGGCCTCCGGGTTTTCGCTTCAGAGGCCATTGATTACCCATTAGTAGATGTAGACCTGGGTTGCGCTAGCAGGCTTCTCAGAGGAAAGGACACTAACTTACATTGCTGTATTTCAGGATAATTTCATGCCACAGGGCGGATGGATCGCCTCTCCTCAGGCGATGATTAAGTGGCCAAAGGGGTTTTGGTAAACATCCAGCCCCTATCTCTTCTTTGTGTTTTTATGACTGGATGGCCACGCCCCTCTGAGCCAGGTTCCTCTCTAGGTGTCTTCCTTCCTTCATGCTTTGCTCTTTGTGGTCTAGGCCAGGTTAGTGTTAAGCACCTTGTGACAAGGGTGTGACGTACATGGGATTTATTGATTATTCTCTTTCTGACCATTTAGACAATGTGAGGTTAGCCTATCACTGAGGGCCTGAGTTTATCCTGAACACGTGACCATGCCAAGAACACCTCTGGACTCTTCTTGGCTCATTGAGTTTAGATTTCAGTTGAGCTGAGCTGAGCTGAGCTGAGCTGAGCTGAGCTGAGCTGAGCTGAGCTGAGCTGAGCTGAGCTGAGCTGAGCTGAGTGTAGCTGGCATCGAGTTTAGAATCGCTTAGGCACCCTCAAATAAATGTATTGAAGATTTAAACCCTATAGAGAAAATCCCACTAAGAAATGTCTTAAGATAATACTAACATATCCTGATGACTGGGTTTAACGTAAAGATGTAAAACACTATCTCATCTGATGTTCTGAATACCAAACAGACAGCGGCTGGATGTTCTTGGATCTAGCTACGGTAACATCAAAACGCCTGGATGGTTGTTAGATGGTTGTTAGATGGTTGTTAGAAGGTTGTTAGAAATGAGGATGACAGCTAAATGATTTTCATGACCAGATGAAAGAGTTTCTTTATTGACGGTATGGTAATGCAGGGGATAATCTGTCTCCTATAGTTCCCATCTCATTACAGCACTCTGTCCACTGGCTCTATTAACCATATTACAGCTGGGGCCACAATGGACACACACACACACACACACACACACACACACACACACACACACACACACACACACACACACACACACACACACACACACACACACACACACACACACACACACACACACACACACACACACACAGTGGTGCTAATTAACTCAGTTTCCCAACAAATGACTGCGCAGGAATAAGTAGATATGGGAGCAGTGGTCTGTGGGAACGCCGCAGCACGGTGCAACAGCATGCCAGAGAATTAAGGATGCAAAAGAGACGGATCCACAGCTGCCAACACCCCTTACACAAATAGCCCGGGTGTGGGCATGCCAAATTAGCAGACCGGCCGTGCCAAAAGAAAAGAGTAGAGAAAAAGGTAGAAGGCTTGGACAGTGGGGTTGGAGTGCGGAGCTCGTCCCCTGCTGACTTGATTTTCCCAGCAAACACACACACACACACATGCACAGGTACACAAACACACTTACATTCATGCGCACACTAGGTTTTGGGCGGGATCCTGAATTCCATACCTTCATACCGTGCCTGTGCCATCCCGAGATGTACGGTATTACCGATAGTGCACACAAGGGGCGCTATATATATTTTTTCAAATGTAAAAAATACACACAAAAAACATCACTAACCAGAATACTAACAAAATGCTAACAAGTACTAAGGAAACCTCATAGCGGATGCTAGGTAAATGCTAACGAGCGCATGTGAACATTTACTACTAAGACAGACAACACAACTCATAAAGTTATGCAAGTATCTCAAAACACAGTTTGCAGAGCGCACAAAACAAACATTAGACAGCAGGGCTCTTATTCCAGGGGGGGATTGTCTCTGCTGCTGTTACCAAGAAGCTTGATCTTGCAAGCTAACTTTAACCACTTAGCTGACATTAGCAAGTTATCAAAACCCAGTAGGAGAGAATCTATTTGGCACATCTTATATCTTCATAGTTATAAGACATATAGCTGGTAAACATTATTAGTGAATTTCATACAAGTGTAACTTGATCACCACTTAAGTTACGCTGCAGGAGGGACTCACCTCACGATGCTCCCATGTTGCTCGTTGTGCTGCTTTGTAAACGAAGACAAGTGACTGGCTCAAAAAGCTGTTTTGGGAAACTAGCCGGTAAAATTATGAACACGATGTGCTTCATCTATTACCTAGTGCTAGAGTCTACTGCAGGTATTTATTTAAAAAGTACTATAACAATTCACTTAAAAAATGGTACTGACGGTATTGGAAAATCATACTGATGGTATTTTGAGAAACCCTTGGAAATAGTATATATGGTACACACACACACACACACACACACACACACACACACACACACACACACACACACACACACACACACACACACACACACACACACACACACACACACACACACACTAACACACACACACACACTTTCTCTCACCCCCTTTTTTCCCCACCCCCTTATTCATTTCTCCTCTGCACGTGTGTGTGTGTGAGTGTGTGTTTGTGTGTGTGTGTGAGTTGTGTGAATTCCTTGCCCAACTGATATCTCACACAGGAAGTAAATATTTTGGCTCACAGCCTCACGCTGCATCTTCCCTAAAAACCTCTTAGTGAATAGGGGGCGCTGTTTTCACTTTGGGGGAAAATCGTGCCCAAATTAAACGGCCTCGTACTCTGTTCTAGATCATACGATATGCATATTATTATCAATATTGGATAGAAAACACTCTGAAGTTTCTAAAACTGTTTGAATTATATCTGTGAGTAAAACAGAACTCATTTGGCAGCAAACTTCCAAACAGGATGTGAAAATTCTGAAAATGGGGCTCTGTGTCAGGCCTTGCCTATTCAATTGCCTTATATTTATGGATCTGTATGCACTTCATACCTCTTCCACTAGATGTCAACAGGCAGTAGAATGTTGAATGGGGTGTCTAGCTTGATGTGAGACCGAATGAGAGCTTTTGGAGTGACAGGTCCGCCCTATTGGCAGTATTTAGCCGCGCACCAGGGAACCCCACATTGTCTTCTGAAATGCGTTAGGTATACACGACGAAATGCTCCGTCTTGGAATTTATTGGATACATATGAGAAAAACATCATAAAGATGGATTTTCAACCGAGTTTGACCAGTTTATTCGACGTTTATTGTGACTTTTGGAATTTTTCGTTCCATGTGCCAAGAGTTGATGGACATGTGCACTCCACAATGCTAGCCAAAGTTGCTAATTCGACAGAAGAAATGGACATTCTAAAACAAAACAACGATTTATTGTGGAAATAGGACTCCTTGCACTACATTCTGATGGAAGATCATCAAAGGTAAGAGAATATTTATGATGTTATTTCGTATTTTTGTGGTATATGTTGGCTCCAACATGGCGGAGAATTGCTGTCTCACAATATTGCATGCTGTACTTTGTACTAAAGTTATTTTTTTAAATCTAACACAGCGGTTGCATTAAGAACCAGTGTATCTTTCATTTGCTGTACAACATGTATTTTTTAGTAAAGTTAATGATGAGTTTTTTGGTTAGATTACGTGACTGTCCAAAATTTCTCCGGACAATTTGGTGCATTCTGGCGCCATATTCACAATGTAAAACCAGGATTTGTAGCTATAAATATGCACATTTTTGAACAAAACATAAATGTATTGTATAACATGATGTTATAAGACTGTCATCTGATGAAGTTGTTCAAAGGTTAGTGATTAATTTTATCTCTATTTGTGGGTTTTGTGAAAGCTACCTTTGCGGTGGAAAAATGGCGTTGTGTTTTTGGATATTGTGGTGAGCTAACATAAATATATGTTGTGTTTTCGCTGTAAAACACTTAAAAAAACGGAAATATTGGCTGGATTCACAAGATGTTTATCTTTCATTTGCTGTACAACATGTATTTTTCATAAATGTTTTATGATGAGTATTTATGTATATCACGTTGCTCTCTGTAATTATTCTGGCTGTTTTGGTGCTATTTGTGACGGTGGCTGCAATGTAAAACTACGATTTATACCTATAAATATGCACATTTTCGAACAAAACATAAATGTATTGTATAACATGATGTTATAAGACTGTCATCTGATGAAGTTGTTCAAAGGTTAGTGATTAATTTTATCTCTATTTGTGGGTTTTGTGAAAGCTATGTTGGCGGTGAAAACATGGCGTTGTGTGTTTGGCTATTGTGGTGAGCTAACATAAATATATATTGTGTTTTCGCTGTAAAACATTTAAAAAATCAGACATGTTGGCTGGATTCACAAGATGTTTATCTTTCATTTGCTGTATTGGACTTGTTAATGTCCGTGGGGCGACGCACAATTGGCATAGCGTCGTCCGGGTTAGGGAGGGTTTGGCCGGTAGGGATATCCTTGTCTCAGTATGTAAAAAAAATGTAATAAAATGTATGCACTCTACTGTAAGTCGCTCTGGATAAGAGCGTCTGCTAAATGACTAAAATGTAAATGTAAAATGTTAATGTGTGGAACCCCGCTAGCAGAACCCCGGGGCGAGAAAGGTTAACAGCTGTGGCGCTTTCTAGTTCAGAATGACTGAACACTTTACATAATAACGCTTTCTAGTTCAGAATGACTGAACACTATACATAATAACCCTTTCTAGTTCAGAATGACTGAACACTTTACATAATAACGCTTTCTAGTTCAGAATGACTGAACACTTTACATAATAACGCTTTCTAGTTCAGAATGACTGAACACTATACATAATAACCCTTTCTAGTTCAGAATGACTGAACACTTTACATAATAACCCTTTCTAGTTCAGAATGACTGAACACTATACATAATAACCCTTTATAGTTCAGAATGACTGAACACTTTACATAATAACCCTTTATAGTTCAGAATGACTGAACACTATATATAATAACACTTTCTAGTTCAGAATGACTGAACACTATATAGAGTATAATAACACAATGACTGTAGAAAAAAAGGAATCAGGTACACATCCCTACCCTACAAACCTCTCTCTGGGGACGGATGCAATGGGAAGGCAGAGGGGGGTATGATGAGCTGTTTCCACTCCCCCTCCCAGGAGTGGATACAGGGGTACACACACCCACAGGGGGCTGCATGACTGTGTTACTGGGCTAGAGAAGAAGAGGCAATTCCCTCTGAGCAGAATCACCATGGATCTCCCCGGTGGGAGCCTGTTATCACAGAATCACCATGGATCTCCCCGGTGGGAGCCTGTTATCACAGAATCACCATGGATCTCTCTCTCTCTCTCTCTCTCTCTCTCTCTCTCTCTCTCTCTCTCTCTCTCTCTCTCTCTCTCTCTCTCTC
>NC_052313.1:54951193-54988693 GCF_016432855.1 Salvelinus namaycush
AACCTCCACCCCCACATGGTGCACTGCAAAACAAAGTGAGAAGACTGGGTGTCCTTCAACCTCCATGGATGAGAAGACTGGGTGTCCTTCAACCTCCATGGATGAGAAGACTGGGTGTCCTTCAACCTCCATGGATGAGAAGACTGGGTGTCCTTCAACCTCCATGGATGAGAAGACTGGGTGTCCTTCAACCTCCATGGATGAGAAGACTGGGTGTCCTTCAACCTCCATGGATGAGAAGACTGGGTGTCCTTCAACCCGCTAATGAATTACATGTATGGGCCAGTGTAACCTACGAAATGTGTCGGCTCTGTCTGAATTCCCATTCATATAAACTGAGCCCAATTCATATATAAGGGTTCAAATCTAGTTTTCAGATCCTTGTCAAATATCCTAGCCTGAGTTTATTAAACGACCTTCTGAAAAGAGCCTTAGATCTTCCAGAATATGATCCATTAATGTGATAAACGTACACAATGGTGAACGATAAAGGAGCATATAGTTGATAATTAACACACACACACACACACACACACACACACACACACACACACACACACACACACACACACACACACACACACACACACACACACACACACACACACACACACACACACACACACACACACACACACACACAGTAGCGTTAACACTTCACTTGACCCGGTAAACCTACATTGTACCCATCCACATGAAAGAGACTCATGTTCATCGTGTCTGCATCTGAACTCTGCTCGTTCACTGTTGGTTCTGGCCCGCTTTGCAGGTTCGCCTGGACGTCTTTTCTGTCTTTCTCTTTCTCATGTTCTTCTTTTTCCCAGCTTGTCATCCAGCCTGCTTGTCCAAGAGGCTCTTCTGTTGGTTAATTATTAATCTGCCCCTCATCAATCGCTCCCCTCATCTTTTTGGAAGAGGGTGAAAGAATTATATTGAATTATTCAGTCTAATCAAGGCTATTTCGAGAACTTGCCTTTCAATGGGTCTGATTGGGTGGAGAAGAGATGTTTTTGTGTTTATGGAGTGAGATTATAGGGTTATAGTGCCAACTCATGTCCTAGTGGTAGTATACTAACTCATGTCCTAGTGGTAGTGTACTAACTCATGTCCTAGTGGTAGTGTACTAACTCATGTCCTAGTGGTAGTATACTAACTCATGTCCTAGTGGTAGTATACTAACTCATGTCCTAGTGGTAGTATACTAACTCATGTCCTGGTGGTAGTATACTAACTCATGTCCTACTGGTAGTATACTAACTCATGTCCTAGTGGTAGTATACTAACTCATGTCCTAGTGGTAGTATACTAACTCATGTCCTAGTGGTAGTATACTAACTCATGTCCTAGTGGTAGTATACTAACTCATGTCCTAGTGGTAGTATACTAACTCATGTCCTAGTGGTAGTATACTAACTCATGTCCTAGTGGTAGTATACTAACTCATGTCCTAGTGGTAGTATACTAACTCATGTCCTGGTGGTAGTATACTAACTCATGTCCTAGTGGTATTATACTAACTCATGTCCTAGTGGTAGTATACTAACTCATGTCCTAGTGGTAGTATACTAACTCATATCCTAGTGGTAGTATACTAACTCATGTCCTAGTGGTAGTATACTAACTCATGTCCTAGTGGTAGTATACTAACTCATGTCCTAGTGGTAGTATACTAACTCATGTCCTAGTGGTAGTGTACTAACTCATGTCCTAGTGGTAGTATACTAACTCATGTCCTAGTGGTAGTATACTAACTCATGTCCTAGTGATAGTATACTAACTCATGTCCTGGTGGTAGTATACTAACTCATGTCCTAGTGGTAGTATACTAACTCATGTCCTAGTGGTAGTATACTAACTCATGTCCTAGTGGTAGTATACTAACTCATGTTCTAGTGGTAGTATACTAACTCATGTCCTAGTGGTAGTATACTAACTCATGTCCTAGTGGTAGTATACTAACTCATGTCCTAGTGGTAGTGTACTAACTCATGTCCTAGTGGTAGTATACTAACTCATGTCCTAGTGGTAGTATACTAACTCATGTCCTGGTGGTAGTATACTAACTCATGTCCTAGTGGTAGTATACTAACTCATGTCCTAGTGGTAGTATACTAACTCATGTCCTAGTGGTAGTATACTAACTCATGTCCTAGTGGTAGTATACTAACTCATGTCCTAGTGGTAGTATACTAACTCATGTCCTGGTGGTAGTATACTAACTCATGTCCTAGTGGTAGTATACTAACTCATGTCCTAGTGGTAGTATACTAACTCATGTCCTAGTGGTAGTGTACTAACTCATGTCCTAGTGGTAGTATACTAACTCATGTCCTAGTGGTAGTATACTAACTCATGTCCTAGTGGTAGTATACTAACTCATGTCCTGGTGGTAGTATACTAACTCATGTCCTACTGGTAGTATACTAACTCATGTCCTAGTGGTAGTATACTAACTCATGTCCTAGTGGTAGTATACTAACTCATGTCCTGGTGGTAGTATACTAACTCATGTCCTGGTGGTAGTATACTAACTCATGTCCTAGTGGTAGTGTACTAACTCATGTCCTAGTGGTAGTATACTAACTCATGTCCTGGTGGTAGTATACTAACTCATGTCCTGGTGGTAGTATACTAACTCATGTCCTGGTGGTAGTATACTAACTCATGTCCTGGTGGTAGTATACTAACTCATGTCCTGGTGGTAGTATACTAACTCATGTCCTAGTGGTAGTATACTAACTCATGTCCTAGTGGTAGTATACTAACTCATGTCCTAGTGGTAGTATACTAACTCATGTCCTAGTGGTAGTATACTAACTCATGTCCTAGTGGTAGTATACTAACTCATGTCCTAGTGGTAGTATACTAACTCATGTCCTGGTGGTAGTATACTAACTCATGTCCTAGTGGTAGTATACTAACTCATGTCCTAGTGGTAGTATACTAACTCATGTCCTAGTGGTAGTATACTAACTCATGTCCTGGTGGTAGTATACTAACTCATGTCCTAGTGGTAGTATACTAACTCATGTCCTAGTGGTAGTATACTAACTCATGTCCTAGTGGTAGTATACTAACTCATGTCCTGGTGGTAGTATACTAACTCATGTCCTAGTGGTAGTATACTAACTCATGTCCTAGTGGTAGTATACTAACTCATGTCCTAGTGGTAGTATACTAACTCATGTCCTGGTGGTAGTATACTAACTCATGTCCTAGTGGTAGTATACTAACTCATGTCCTAGTGGTAGTATACTAACTCATGTCCTAGTGGTAGTATACTAACTCATGTCCTAGTGGTAGTATACTAACTCATGTCCTAGTGGTAGTATACTAACTCATGTCCTAGTGGTAGTATACTAACTCATGTCCTAGTGGTAGTATACTAACTAGTGTCCTACTGGTAGTATACTACCTCATGCCTAGTGGTAGTATACTAACTCATGCTCTAGTGATAGTATACTAACTCATGTCCTAGTGGTAGTATACTAACTCATGTCCTAGTGGTAGTATACTAACTCATGTCCTAGTGGTAGTATACTAACTCATGTCCTAGTGGTAGTATACTAACTCATGTCCTAGTGGTAGTGTACTAACTCATGTCCTAGTGGTAGTATACTAACTCATGTCCTAGTGGTAGTATACTAACTCATGTCCTAGTGGTAGTATACTAACTCATGTCCTAGTGGTAGTATACTAACTCATATCCTAGTGGTAGTATACTAACTCATGTCCTAGTGGTAGTATACTAACTCATGTCCTAGTGGTAGTATACTAACTCATGTCCTAGTGATAGTATACTAACTCATGTCCTAGTGGTAGTATACTAACTCATGTCCTAGTGGTAGTATACTAACTCATGTCCTAGTGGTAGTATACTAACTCATGTCCTAGTGGTAGTATACTAACTCATGTCCTAGTGGCAGTATACTAACTCATGTCCTAGTGGTAGTGTACTAACTCATGTCCTAGTGGTAGTATACTAACTCATGTCCTAGTGGTAGTGTACTAACGTCCTAGTGGTAGTATACTAACTCATGTCCTAGTAGTAGTATACTAACTCATGTCCTAGTGGTAGTATACTAACTCATGTCCTAGTGGTAGTATACTAACTCATGTCCTAGTGGTAGTATACTAACTCATGTCCTAGTGGTAGTATACTAACTCATGTCCTAGTGGTAGTGTACTAACTCATGTACTAGTAGTAATATACTAACTCATGTCCTAGTGGTAGTATACTAACTCATGTCCTAGTGGTAGTGTACTAACTCATGTCCTAGTGGTAGTATACTAACTCATGTCCTAGTGGTAGTATACTAACTCATGTCCTAGTGGTAGTATACTAACTCATGTCCTAGTGGTAGTATACTAACTCATGTCCTAGTAGTAGTATACTAACTCATGTCCTAGTGGTAGTGTACTAACTCATGTCCTAGTGGTAGTATACTAACTCATGTCCTAGTGGTAGTATACTAACTCATGTCCTAGTAGTAGTATACTAACTCATGTCCTAGTGGTAGTGTACTAACTCATGTCCTAGTGGTAGTATACTAACTCATGTCCTAGTGGTAGTATACTAACTCATGTCCTAGTGGTAGTATACTAACTCATGTCCTAGTAGTAATATACTAACTCATGTCCTAGTGGTAGTATACTAACTCATGTCCTAGTGGTAGTATACTAACTCATGTCCTAGTGGTAGTGTACTAACTCATTTACTAGTGTTACCATTCTGTTACCACTAGAGAACTCCCTCAGAGAAGAACAGGGAGAGTGGAGGACAGTCAACTACTTCGCTGATCCCAGTGTGATGTCTCTCTCACACTGAAAGCAGCTAGCCCAGTCTGACCCCAGTGTGATGTCTCTCTCACACTGAAAGCAGCTAGCCCAGTCTGATCCCAGTGTGATGTCTCTCTCACAATGAAAGCAACTAGCCCAGTCTGATCCCAGTGTGATGTCTCTCTCACACTGAAAGCAGCTAGCCCAGTCTGACCCCAGTGTGATGTCTCTCTCACACTGAAAGCAGCTAGCCCAGTCTGACCCCAGTGTGATGTCTCTCTCACACTGAAAGCAGCCTGCCCAGTCTGACCCCAGTGTGATGTCTCTCTCACACTGAAAGCAGCTAGCCCAGTCTGATCCCAGTGTGATGTCTCTCTCACACTGAAAGCAGCTAGCCCAGTCTGACCCCAGTATGATGTCTCTCTCACACTGAAAGCAGCTAGCCCAGTCTGACCCCAGTGTGATGTCTCTCTCACACTGAAAGCAGCTAGCCCAGTCTGACCCCAGTGTGATGTCTCTCTCACACTGAAAGCAGCTAGCCCAGTCTGACCCCAGTGTGATGTCTCTCTCACACTGAAAGCAGCTAGCCCAGTCTGACTCCAGTGTGATGTCTCTCTCACACTGAAAGCAGCTAGCCCAGTCTGACCCCAGTGTGATGTCTCTCTCACACTGAAAGCAGCTAGCCCAGTCTGACCCCAGTGTGATGTCTCTCTCACACTGAAAGCAGCTAGCCCAGTCTGACCCCAGTGTGATGTCTCTCTCACAATGAAAGCAGCTAGCCCAGTCTGACCCCAGTGTGATGTCTCTCTCACAATGAAAGCAGCTAGCCCAGTCTGACCCCAGTATGATGTCTCTCTCACACTGAAAGCAGCTAGCCCAGTCTGACCCCAGGAAAAGACACTGAAAGCAGCTAGCCCAGTCTGACCCCAGTATGATGTCTCTCTCACACTGAAAGCAGCTAGCCCAGTCTGATCCCAGTGTGATGTCTCTCTCACACTGAAAGCAGCTAGCCCAGTCTGACCCCAGTGTGATGTCTCTCTCACACTGAAAGCAGCTAGCCCAGTCTGACCCCAG
Source organism: Salvelinus namaycush (assembly GCF_016432855.1). Taxonomy (NCBI): domain Eukaryota; kingdom Metazoa; phylum Chordata; class Actinopteri; order Salmoniformes; family Salmonidae; genus Salvelinus; species Salvelinus namaycush. Next base: position 54,957,047 of record NC_052313.1, read on the forward strand.
TGTGATGTCTCTCTCACACTGAAAGCAGCTAGCCCAGTCTGACCCCAGTGTGATGTCTCTCTCACACTGAAAGCAGCTAGCCCAGTCTGACTCCAGTGTGATGTCTCTCTCACACTGAAAGCAGCTAGCCCAGTCTGACCCCAGTGTGATGTCTCTCTCACACTGAAAGCAGCTAGCCCAGTCTGACCCCAGTGTGATGTCTCTCTCACACTGAAAGCAGCTAGCCCAGTCTGACCCCAGTGTGATGTCTCTCTCACAATGAAAGCAGCTAGCCCAGTCTGACCCCAGTGTGATGTCTCTCTCACAATGAAAGCAGCTAGCCCAGTCTGACCCCAGGAAAAGACACTGAAAGCAGCTAGCACAGTTTGATCCCAGCCGTAGCCTGCCACCGTTGAGTCCTGTTGTAGTACATGAATGACTAAGACTCCTCACATCAGCTTTGAGTCCTGTTGTAGTCCATGAATGACTAAGACTCCTCACATCAGCTTTGAGTCCTGTTGTAGTCCATGTATAACTAAGACTCCTCACATCAGCTTTGAGTCCTGTTGTAGTCCATGTATAACTAAGGCAGGCTCCTCACATCAGCTTTGTGTCCTGTTGTAGTCCATGTATAACTAAGGCAGGCTCCTCACATCAGCTTTGAGTCCTGTTGTAGTCCATGTATAACTAAGGCAGGCTCTTCACATCAGGTTTGTGTCCTGTTGTAGTCCATGTATAACTAAGACTCCTCACATCAGCTTTGAGTCCTGTTGTAGTCCATGTATAACTAAGACAGGCTCCTCACATCAGCTTTGAGTCCTGTTGTAGTCCATGTATAACTAAGGCAGGCTCCTCACATCAGCTTTGAGTCCTGTTGTAGTCCATGTATAACTAAGGCAGGCTCCTCACATCAGCTTTGAGTCCTGTTGTAGTCCATGTATAACTAAGACTCCTCACATCAGCTTTGAGTCCTGTTGTAGTCCATGTATAACTAAGGCAGGCTCTTCACATCAGGTTTGAGTCCTGTTGTAGTCCATGTATAACTAAGGCAGGCTCCTCACATCAGCTTTGAGTCCTGTTGTAGTCCATGTATAACTAAGGCAGGCTCCTCACATCAGCTTTGAGTCCTGTTGTAGTCCATGTATAACTAAGGCAGGCTCTTCACATCAGGTTTGTGTCCTGTTGTAGTCCATGTATAACTAAGGCAGGCTCCTCACATCAGCTTTGAGTCCTGTTGTAGTCCATGTATAACTAAGGCAGGCTCCTCACATCAGATTTGAGTCCTGTTGTAGTCCATGTATAACTAAGGCAGGCTCTTCACATCAGGTTTGTGTCCTGTTGTAGTCCATGTATAACTAAGGCAGGCTCCTCACATCAGCTTTGAGTCCTGTTGTAGTCCATGTATAACTAAGACTCTTCACATCAGCACCAGAGCGTACTGTATGGGGAAAGAGAACTAGTGGAAAAGAAGAAGAGAACGTAAGGGGGAAAAGAAGAAGAGAACGTAAGGGGGAAAAGAAGAAGAGAACGTAAGGGGGAAAAGAAGAAGAGAACGTAAGGGGGAAAAGAAGAAGAGAACGTAAGGGGGAAAAGAAGAAGAGAAAAGAAGAAGAGAACGTAAGGGGGAAAAGCTACTTTCTAAAGAAGCCATGGCTTTGGAAAGGACCTCATTTTAAAAGTGCTGTGATTTGATGCTCCCTCTCATTTGCTTTGTCACCTGGGCCAAAAGAAAACATGTTTTTTTGTCAGTGGGACAATACTGTAGTAACTGAGATGGAAGAGACTACAAGCAAAGTAGGAAACAGCAAATATCACACAGAATCACATCCAATATTGAACAAAATTCACAAAACGCCACAAGCATTCAATGTATTAAGCTCAGTTATCTGAACATGAGTATACTGTGGAGGGATTGATACACCAAGCTCAAAATATCCCTCATGGACCCTCAAGTATACAAGAGAGTTCCAGCACAGCATAGACCTCATTATCATAACAGGCCTGTAAATGCTTCTTCTGTAGTAGGCTATAGATGGGACCACCTTGTGGCCTAAACGTCAACCCCATTAGGTCTATTCAGAGCAACCAACCATGACATAGGCCAACAGCACCACCAGCGACTGCAGGCTGTGGGACGGGTAGCCCCAGGAGGGCAGAGTCTCGACAGGAGGAGAAGCTAACCTTGCTAGTTAGTAGCATCTCTCTCTCTCTGTCCGATACTGGCTGTAACTCTGTCTGGTAGAAGTCTTTTATACGGCTGTAGTCTTTTAACAGCCGTTTGATAGAACATCTAGATGCCTGTTACGCACAGCTAATAAGGGTCTAGTGGAGAGAATAAGTGGCTACTTCCTTGACTCTCTCTCTCTCACACACGCACAGACACACACACACGCACACACACACACACACACACACACACACACACACACACACACACACACACACACACACACACACACACACACACACACACACACACACACACACACACACTACTCCTCAACATGTTAGCAGGATGTAATTAATTAGACGAGACGATGTTCGCCTCTGCAGCTTTATTGGATTCTGGGGGATCTTTAGTGTGCCTCTCAAAAGGAGCCACATGACTAAGTTCACTGCTGGGTCAAATAAAACGATACACAAATGTCCAAAATCACACAACACAATAGGAGATACCTCCAAAGATCCCCTAAGGAGATATAGGGAGATACATTCCTCCTCCAGGACAGGAAAAGTGGTCCTGCGTCCCTAAGTCCCTGCGTCATGAAAAAGCAGCGAGTTGCCCTCGATATACAACCCGCTGGAACACCTTCGCATCCCCCCTGACCCTGAGTAATAAAATAACAATTAACAGCACTAATTACCATCTTAAATCAGAGCTCAATGTGCTGCCCATTAGTATTATAGACTGCCTGAGTTACGAGGAGCTCCAATCAAATGGCCCTCTGCATAAAATACTTTACTGTGTGCCTGTCGGGTACTGGCAGCCACTCACAGGGTAAATAAATCTTCTGGAATATGGTTCCCCTCCTCCGCTGAAGCACTCCTGTTATCACCTCAAGGGTAATAGAGGACATTGGAGTCCGTCTGGTGCATGGCATTGGATGTGCCAATGTCCAAGGAACTGATTACAGAGAGAAAGTAGAGCAATTTTAAACCACTCAATATGACTATAATCAATGGAGTCTATGGCATTTACAATATAATGTACAGTAATGTTATATTGTGTATGTACAGTAATGTTATATTGTATACATACAGTAATGTTATATTGTGTATGTACAGTAATGTTATGTTGTATATGTACAGTAATGTTATAGTGTGTATGTACAGTAATGTTATATTGCGTATGTACAGTAATGTTATATTGTGTATGTACAGTAATGTTATGTTGTATATGTACAGTAATGTTATAGTGTGTATGTACAGTAATGTTATATTGCGTATGTACAGTAATGTTATATTGTGTATATACAATAATGTTATATTTTATATGTACAGTAATGTTATATTGTATATGTACAGTCATGTTATATTGTATATGTACAGTAATGTTATATTGTATATGTACAGTAATGTTCTATTGTATATGTACAGTAATGTTATAGTGTGTATGTACAGTAATGTTATATTGTATATGTACAGTCATGTTATATTGTATATGTACAGTAATGTTATATTGTATATGTACAGTCATGTTATCTTGTATATGTACAGTAATGTTATATTGTATATGTACAGTAATGTTCTATTGTATATGTACAGTAATGTTATAGTGTGTATGTACAGTAATGTTCTATTGTATATGTACAGTAATGTTATAGTGTGTATGTACAGTAATGTTATATTGTATATGTACAGTCATGTTATATTGTATATGTACAGTAATGTTATATTGTATATGTACAGTCATGTTATCTTGTATATGTACAGTAATGTTATATTGTATATGTACAGTAATGTTCTATTGTATATGTACAGTAATGTTATAGTGTGTATGTACAGTAATGTTCTATTGTATATGTACAGTCATGTTATATTGTATATGTACAGTCATGGTATATTGTATATGTACAGTAATGTTATATTGTATATGTACAGTAATGTTATATTTTACATACAGTAATGTTCTATTGTATATGTACAGTCATGTTATATTGTGTATGTACAGTCATGTTATATTGTATATGTACAGTAATGCTATATTGTATATGTACAGTAATGTTATATTGTATATGTACAGTAATGTTCAAAGAACTGATTATGGAAGTGACTACAGTGAGAAGAAAAAGTATGTGAACCCTTTAGAATGACCTGGATTTCTACATAAATTGGTCATAAAATGTTATCTTATCTTCATTTAAGTCACAACAATAAACAAACAGTTTGCTTAAAACCTGTTAGTGTGTAGGGGGCGCTATTTTCACTTTGGGAAAAAATCGTGCCCAAATGAAACGGCCGTGTACTCTATTCTAGATCGTACAATATGCATATTATTATTACTATTGGATAGAAAACACTCTCAAGTTTCTAAAACTGTTTGAATTATATCTGTGAGTAAAACAGAACTCATTTTGCAGCAAACTTCCAGACAGGAAGTGAAAAATCTGAAAACGATGCTCTGTTCCAGGGCCTGCCTATTCAATTGTCTAATTTCTATGGATTTGCATGCACTGCATACGCCTTCCACTAGATGTCAACAGGCAGTGGAAGGTGGAATGGGGTGTCTAGCTTGATCTGAGGTCGAACAAGAGCTCTTGGAATGACGTGACCACAATTTCCTTGCTCTACCTAGGCGCGGGAAGGACATCAGCATTGGCTTCTGAAAAGCGTTCGGTATAGACGGCTAATATCTCCGGCTTTGTATTTATTTGATACATATTAGAAAAACATCATAAAGTAGATTTTTTCAAGTTTATTCCGAGTTTCATCCGTTTATTTAACGTTTAATGGGTCTTTTGGAGTTTTCCGTTCTATGCGTCGAGAGGAGATGGACATCTTCGCGCCACATGGCTAGCTAAGGTTGCTAATTCGACAGGAGAGAAGGACATTCTAAAACCAAACAACGATTTATTCTGGACAAAGGACTCCTTGTACAAGATTCTGATGGAAGCTCTTCAAAAGTAAGAACAATTTATGATGTTATTTCGTATTTCTGTGGAAAATGTTTAGTCCTATTCTCCGCACTTTTTGCGGGCGCTGTCTCGCTATAACGTAAGCTGTTTGTTATGGTAAAGTTAATTTTAAAATCTAACACGGCGGTTGCATTAAGAACTAGTGTATCTTTCATTTGCTATCCAACATGTATTTTTTAGTAAAGTTTATGATGAGTTATTTGGTCAGATTAGGTGAGTGTCAGAAATATATCCGGACATTCTGGGAAAAAGTTGCTACATTTTCACAATGTATAACCACGGTTTTCAGCTCCAAATATGCACATTTTCAAACAAAACATAAATGATTTGTGTAACATGATGTTATAAGACTGTCATCTGATGAAGTTGTCCAAAGGTTAGTGATTTATTTTATATTTATTGCTGGTTTTTGCGAATGCTATCTTTGCGGTGAATGAATGCGGTTGTGTGTTTGGCTATTGTGGTAAGCTAATATAATGCTACATTGTGTTTTCGCTGTAAAACACTTAAAAAATCGGAAAGATTGGCTGGATTCACAAGATGTTTATCTTTCATTTGCTGTACACCATGTATTTTTCATAAATGTTTTATGATAAGTATTTAGGTATTTCACATTGCTCTCTGTAATTAGTCTGGCTGCTTCGGTGCTATTTGTGATTGTAGCTGCAATGTAAAACTATGATTTATACCTCAAATATGCACATTTTTCGAATAAAACAAAAATGTATTGTGTAACATGTTATAGGACTGTCATCTGATGAAGCTGTTTCTTGGTTAGTGACTAATATATCTATATTTTGTCGGTTTTTTGAAAGCTACCTATGCGGTGGATAAATAGCGTTGTGTGTTTGGCTATTGTGGTGAGCTAACATAAATATATATTGTGTTTTCGCTGTAAAACATTTAAAAAATCGGACATGTTGGCTGGATTCACAAGATGTTTATCTTTCATTTGCTGTATTGGACTTGTAAATGTGTGGAAGTTAAATATTTCAAAAAAATCTGTGAAGGCAGCGGAATGTTGTGGGTGTTCCGCTAGCGGAACCCCGGGGCGAGAAAGGTTAAACTAATAACACAGGCTAATTACTCATGTCTTTATCGAACATACCGTGTAAACATTCACAGTGCAGGGTGGAAAAAGTATGTGAACCTTTGGATTTAATAACAGGTGACCCTCCTTCGGCAGCAATCAGACCTGCACAACGGTCAAGAGGAATTTTGGACCATTCCTCTTTACAAAACTGTTTCAGTTATTCTTGGGATGTCTGGTGTGAAGCGCTCTCTTGAGGTCTTGCCACAGCATCTCAATCGGGTTGAGGTCAGGACTCTGACTGGGACACTCCAGAAGGCTTATTTTCTTCTGTTGAAGCCATTCTGTTGTTGATTTACTTCTGTGTTTTGGGTTGTTGTCCTGTTGCATCACCCAACTTCTGTTGAGCTTCAATCGGTGGACAGATAGCCTTACGTTCTCCTGCAAAATGTTTTGATAAACTTGGGAATTCATTTTTCCGTCAAAAATAGCAAGCTGTCCAGGCCCTGAGGCAGCAAAGCAGCCCTAAAGCATGATACGGCAATTGCTCGGCCTCTGACCGCAAGGCACTACAGAGTAGTGCCATCCAGGACCTCTACACCAGGCGGTGTCAGAGGAAGGCCCTAGAAATTGACAAAGACCCCAGCCACCCCAGTCATAGACTGTTCTCTCTACTACCGCATGGCAAGCGGTACCGGAGTGCCAAGTCTAGGACAAAAAGGCTTCTCAACAGTTTTTACCCCCAAGCCATAAGACTCCTGAACAGGTAATCAAATGGCTACCCGGACGATTTGCATTGTGTACCCCCCCCCCAACCCCTCTTTTACGCTGCTGCTCTCTGTTTATCATATCTGCATAGTCACTTTAACTATACATTCATGTGCATACTACCTCAATTGGGCCGACCAACCAGTGCCCCCGCACATTGGCTAACCGGGCTACCCGCCAACCCCTCTTTTATGCTACTGCTACTCTCTGTTCATCATCTATTCACAGTCACTTTAACCATATCTACATGTACATACTCTCTCAATCAGCCTGACTAACCGGTGTCTGTATGTAGCCTCGCTACTTTTATAGCCTCGCTACTGTATAAAGCCTGTCTTTTTACTGTTGTTTTATTTCTTTACTTACCTATTGTTCACCTAACACATTTTTTGCACTATTGGTTAGAGCCTGTAAGTAAGCATTTCACTGTAAGGTCTACCTGTTGTAACACCATTCTTGTTAAATTGTTTACATATTGTAGACTCGTCAACAGAGATGTTAGCATCTTCCAGAGATTTCTGTAAGGCTGTAGCTGACACTGTAGCTGGATTCTTCTTAACCTCATTGAGCATTCTGCACTGTGCTCTTGCAGTCATCTTTGCAGGACGGCCACTCCTAGGGAGAGTAGCAACAGTGCTGAAATTTCTCCATTTACAGACAATTTGTCTGACCGTGGACTGACTTTTAGAGATACTTGTGTAACCAGTTCCAGCTTTATGCAAGGCAACAATTCTTAACCTTAGGTCTTCTGAGATCTCTTAACTTCGAGGCATGGTTCACATGAGGCAATGCTTCTTGTGAATAGCAAACTCAAATTTTGTGATTGTTTTTTATGGGGCAGGGCAGCTCTAACCAAGATATCCATGTAATTCCAAAGGGTTCACAAACTTTTTCGTGCCACTGTAAGTGTCAGAGGTTGGAGGTCAAGCAACACTGGTGCATGGCATTCAAAAAGCGTATATACTGTATGCTAAGATCTGGCTTGTTTAAAAGTTGACTGTAATGTTTAGTAGGAGAACAGAGCAGTTCATATCAGATAAAGATACAAAAAAACTGAAATGAACCAGGCGGAGAAAAAGTCTCCTCTGGGGAAAAAAACAATCCTTTTAGACCAGGACAAAGAAAGACGAAAGTAGCATCACTGTTTAACGGACCGACCAGCGCCACGTTATTAAAACATGACAGTGTTTTATTAAACAGATAACACAGAGAGAACCAGATAACATGATTGACTGCAAGGCCTGCGTTCCTTTTTTTATTTGGCGCATCAGAGACGGAGGGGGAGTCGAGCAACAAAATAGTCTCTTAACCGCGAGGCGGGAGGCGAGCGAGGAGAGTTTTCAGCCCATTGTGGAGATGTAGCAATGACAAGAGAAATGTTAACTGCCCCGGTACGGTGGAATAACAACAACACACTGGACAGGGAGATAGGGGCCTGACAAAACCTCCCTGACTCACACTGAGAGGAGACAAATGAGACAGGAGCGTTCCCCCCACACACACACACACACTCCCCGTAACACTGTCACTGACATCACACACACAGGCACACACACACACACACACACACACACACACACAGACACACGCACACACAGGCACACACACACACAGGCACACACACACAGGCACACGCACACACACACATACACAGGCACACACAAACACACACACAGACACACACAAACACACACACATACACAGGCACACACACACACACACACACACACACACACATACACAGGCACACACACACACACAGGCACACACACACAGGCACACGCACACACAGGCACACACAGACACACACACATACACAGGCACACACACACACACACACACACACACACACACACACACACACACACACACACACACACACACACACACACACACACACACACACACACACACACACACACAGACAAACACATAAAAACACACACGGGCACACACACACACAGGCACACAGACACACACACGTAAAAACACACACAGGCACACACACACACACACACACACACACACACACACACACACACACACACACACACACACACACACACACACACACACACAGGCACACACACATAAAAACACACATAAAAACACACACAGGCACACACACATAAAAACACACACACACACACACACACACACACACACACACACACACACACACACACACACACACACACACACACACACACACACATACACACGCACACACACACACACACACACACACACACACACACACACACACACACACACACACACACACACACACACACACACACACACACACAGGCACACACACACACAGGCACACACACATAAAAACACACACAGACACACACACGTAAAAACACACACAGGCACACACACACACACACACACACACACACACACACACACACACACACACACACACACACACACACACACACACACACACACACACACACACACACACACACACACACACACACAGGCACACACACATAAAAACACACATAAAAACACACACAGGCACACACACATAAAAACACACACACACACACACACACACACACACACACACACACACACACACATACACATGCACATGCACACACACACACACACACACACACACACACACACACACACACACACACACACACACACACACACACACACACACACACACACACACACACACACACACACAGGCACACAGACGCAGAGGGTCTGATGAGGTCAAAACGAACTCCCCTTACTGATTCTCAAGTACCAGGTACACAATACCATCAATTCAACGGAGTCATACGCTGCCAGATGCCCGGACAGAAATTGGGCTCTGTACCTTTCCTCAGACGCCATGATGTCACCAGGAAGTAAACAGAGTGTGTGTGTGTGGGTGTGGGTGTGCGAGAGCGTGTGCGTGTGTGCGTGGATGTGCCTGTGTGCGCGTGTGCATGTGCATGTGCCTGTGTGCGTGTGCGTGCGCCTGTGTGCGTGTGCGCCTGTGTGCACATGTGCCTGTGTGCGTGCGTGCGTGCGTGCGTGCGTGCGTGCGCCTGCCTGCCTGCCTGCCTGCCTGTCTGCCTGCCTGTCTGCCTGTCTGCAGCCTAGGAGGAGTAAACCGTATGTGTGATCGTTATGAGGTTGGCTGGCCATAATGCCCAGTGGCTACAGTAGGTCACCTCCATGTGAGGATATCCTCCCCTTTGTCTCTCCCACGTAATACCATCCCCCTCAGCATCCCGAGGGGGTGGAGGCAGGTAGTAAAACAGCAACCATCGATCCTCATCCCACAGGGAGGTCTGGGGATCAGGAGCACAGAACACAGTCACAAGCACCGCAGCAGCAAGACAATAGCAATTATTCCCTGCAATCTCCAAAGACATGAGGAATGTCCTCCCTGCAGGTCTGCTGCAGGTCTGGGACACAGAGAGCGGGGGTTCACCATAGCTCACAGGGCTGTAACGTCACCATGGTAATATTTGTCAGAACAACAGGAACATGTATTAATGTTATAGTATAGTAGATTCCTATTAGCTGAATCATGTATTAATGTAATAGTATAGTAGATTCCTATTAGCTGAATCATGTTTCATTAATGCTATAGTAGCATCCTGTTAGCTGAATCACGTATTAATGGTATAGTATAGTAGCTTCCTCTTAGATGAATCATGTATTATTAATGCTATAGTATAGTAGCTTCTTGTTAGCGGAATCATTAACAGTCAAATCCAGGACTACAGAAAGAACAATATGAATCTTTAGAGTTAGTGTGTGTGGTGCTTCATAAAAAGTGTATCACAATGAGACTCCTAAAAATGCATACAGTCTGAAAATACATTGTGAAATATACAGTGAGTGCACAAAACATTAGGAACGCTTGCTCTTTCCATGACATAGACTGACCAGATGAATCCAGGTGAAAGCTATGATCCCTTATTTATGTCACTTGTTAAATATACTTCAACCGGTGTAGATCATTGGTGCCCAGGACGTCAATCGAGGTCAACCGGTCGAACGTAAACTTCTTTCTAGCAGACAGCATGAAAGTTTACAAAATGCATGCACTAAAAATATATATTTTGGCAATTCACAGCGTTACCATCGAGTCTGCTTAAAAATACTGAGGTCCACAGTTCTGAAGCGCCGTATGCTTTGCTTACAGGTTCGCTTCTTTCTCGAATATTACTGCACAGCCAAAATATTTTTTTTAAAAGCTGCTTGATAGACAGAAAATTGGACCAACCCATAGCACTATAGTTGCTACATTTGTTTTCCAAACTGTAGCTACCATACCAACCGTCTGCAGCTAGTAAGTTTACATTTCCGCGCTCACGAGACCTGTAACAGACCTGTAACAGACTTCTAACAGACTTGTAACAGACTTGTAACAGACCTGTAACAGACTTGTAACAGACCTGTAACAGACCTGTAACAGACTTGTAACAGACCTGTAACAGACTTGTAACAGACCTGTAACAGACCTGTAACAGACTTGTAACAGACTTGTAACAGACCTGTAACAGACTTGTAACAGACCTGTAACAGACTTGTAACAGACTTGTAACAGACTTGTAACAGACTTGTAACAGACCTGTAACAGACTTGTAACAGACCTGTAACAGACTTGTAACAGACTTGTAACAGACTTGTAACAGACCTGTAACAGACCTGTAACAGACTTGTAACAGACCTGTAACAGACCTGTAACAGACCTGTAACAGACTTGTAACAGACCTGTAACAGACCTGTAACAGACTTGTAACAGACCTGTAACAGACCTGTAACAGACCTGTAACAGACTTGTAACAGACTTGTAACAGACCTGTAACAGACTTGTAACAGACCTGTAACAGACTTGTAACAGACTTGTAACAGACTTGTAACATACCTGTAACAGACTTGTAACAGACCTGTAACAGACTTGTAACAGACCTGTAACAGACCTGTAACAGACCTGTAAAAGACATATAACAGAATATTCTTTGTTGTTCCAGTGGTAGTTGTTTTTTTACTACATTTTTCTATGAAGTTGCGGTTACGTTTTTAATATGAGTGCTGGACCAAGCAGCAAGAAACCGAAAATCTACCACTTTTACAGTGAGTTGGAGAAAGATAATAACAAATCTACCACTTTCACAGTGAGTTGGAGAAAGATAATAACAAATCTACCACTTTCACAGTGAGTTGGAGAAAGATAATAACAAATCTACCACTTTCACAGTGAGTTGGAGAAAGATAATAACAAATCTACCACTCTCACAGTGAGTTGGAGAAAGATAATAACAAATCTACCACTTTCACAGTGAGTTGGAGAAAGATAATAACAAATCTACCACTCTCACAGTGAGTTGGAGAAAGATAATAACAAATCTACCACTTTTACAGTGAGTTGGAGAAAGATAATAACAAATCTACCACTCTCACAGTGAGTTGGAGAAAGATAATAACAAATCTACCACTTTCACAGTGAGTTGGAGAAAGATAATAACAAATCTACCACTTTCACAGTGAGTTGGAGAAAGACAATAACAAATCTACCACTTTCACAGTGAGTTGGAGAAAGATAATAACAAATCTGCCATTCAAACGTAGCTCTTGCTATGAAGGGAAATGTCGAAAGGCATTTCAAAACTGTTCACAAGAAATATGAAAGTGACTTTCCAGCTAAAAGTCAACTACGTAAGAGAAAAGTAAAAGAGTTGAAGTCTCAACTAGCTGCCCAACAATCAATCTTTGCAAGGCCCAGCTCAACATCAAAGGCAGCCACGATCGCATCATTCTGGGTGAGTCGCATGCTAGAAAAGCACAAGAAACCGTTCCTGGATTTAGAAATGGTAAAAGAGGCTTTTTTAGAGGCAGCAGAATCATTGTTTGATGATTTCTAAAATAAATCAGAAATAATTTCCGCTATTAAGGATGTTCAGCTATGCAGAAATACTGTTCCACGGCGCTGTGGAAGGACGGAGGAGGGTTTGAGGGAGCGTCTTAAAACAGACAGAAATACTGTTACACGGCGCTGTGGAAGGACGGAGAAGGATTTGAGGGAGCGTCTTAAAACAGACAGAAATACTGTTCCACGGCGCTGTGGAAGGACGGAGAAGGATTTGAGGGAGCGTCTTAAAACAGACAGAAATACTGTTCCACGGCGCTGTGGAAGGACGGAGGAGGGTTTGAGGGAGCGTCTTAAAACAGACAGAAATACTGTTACACGGCGCTGTGGAAGGACGGAGAAGGATTTGAGGGAGCGTCTTAAAACAGACAGAAATACTGTTCCACGGCGCTGTGGAAGGACGGAGGAGGATTTGAGGGAGCGTCTTAAAACAGACAGAAATACTGTTAGACAGGGCTGTGAATCTACGGAGGAGGATTTGAGGGAGCGTCTTAAAACAGACAGAAATACTGTTCCACGGCGCTGTGGAAGGACGGAGAAGGATTTGAGGGAGCGTCTTAAAACAGACAGAAATACTGTTCCACGGCGCTGTGGAAGGACGGAGAAGGATTTGAGGGAGCGTCTTAAAACAGACAGAAATACTGTTCCACGGCGCTGTGGAATGACGGAGGAGGATTTGAGGGAGCGTCTTAAAAAAGACAGAAATGAGTGCGTGTTCTTTTCACTTCAATTTGACGAGTCGACAGACGTGATCGACACATCTCAGTTGTGCATTTTCATCAGAATGGTGTTTGAAGACATGACTGCCAAAGAGGAACCGCTCCAAATCATATCGTTGAAAGGAAAAACTCAAGGGGAGGACATTTTTATTCAGTGACTTTATTATTAATAGCACTCAGTTTACCATTTACAAACTTGTGTCCATAACTACAGATGGAGCACCAGCCATGACTGGCCGCATCAATGGGTTCATCAAGTCAAAATACTGGTCCACTCTAACAGATGATCACCTGGATACCTGCTTGAGGCTAGCAATCATTATCTCCCGGTCCACTCTAACAGATGATCACCTGGACACCTGCTTGAGGCTAGCAATCATTATCTCCCGGTCCACTCTAACAGATGATCACCTGGACACCTGCTTGAGGCTAGCAATCAGTATCTCCCGGTCCACTCTAACAGATGATCACCTGGACACCTGCTTGAGGCTAGCAATCATTATCTCCCGGTCCACTCTAACAGATGATCACCTGGACACCTGCTTGAGGCTAGCAATCAGTAGCTACAACCCTAAACATGCTAAGCTAGCTGACAGCATGCAGTGCAAACCATCCAATCAATAAGGTGGAATGTTATTTAATATACAGACTGCTGCGCCACTCGGGAGATAATATGACAGTTGAAATGTCTCTATTATTTTGGAACTTGTGTGAGTATAAAAGTTACTGTTTACTTTTTATTGTTTATTTCACTTTCACTCTGGGCTCCCGAGTGGTGCAGCGGTCTAAGGCACTGCATCTCAGTGCTAGAGGCGTCACTACAGACCCTGGTTTGATCCTGGGCTGTGTCACAACCAGCTGTGATCGGGACTCCCATAGGGTGGCGCACAATTCGCACAATTGGCCCAGTGTCGTCCGGGTTACGGGAGGGTTTGGCCCAGTGTCGTCCGGGTTACGGGAGGGTTTGGCCCAGTGTCGTCCGGGTTACGGGAGGGTTTGGCCCAGTGTCGTCCGGGTTACGGGAGGGTTTGGCCCAGTGTCGTCCGGGTTACGGGAGGGTTTGGCCGGTGAAGGCCGTCATTGTAAATTAGAATTTGTTCTTGACTGACTTACCTAGTTAAATAAAGGTTCAATTTGACTTGCTTTGGCAACATATATTTCCCATGCCAGTAAAGCCCCTTGAATTGAATTGAAAGAGAGTGCGAGACAGAGAGAGTGCGAGACAGAGAGAGAGCGAGACAGAGAGAGAGCGAGACAGAGAGAGAGCGAGACAGAGAGAGAGCGAGACAGAGAGAGAGCGAGACAGAGAGAGAGCGAGACAGAGAGAGAGCGAGACAGAAAGAGAGCGAGACAGAGAGAGAGCGAGACAGAGAGAGAGCGAGACAGAGAGAGAGCGAGACAGAGAGAGTGCGAGACAGAGAGAGAGCGAGACAGAGAGAGTGCGAGACAGAGAGAGAGCGAGACAGAGAGATAGCGAGACAGAGAGAGTGTGAGACAGAGAGAGTGCGAGACAGAGAGAGAGCGAGACAGAGAGATAGCGAGACAGAGAGATAGCGAGACAGAGAGAGTGTGAGACAGAGAGAGTGCGAGACAGAGAGAGAGCGAGACAGAGAGAGTGCGAGACAGAGAGAGCGAGACAGAGAGAGAGCGAGACAGAGAGAGAGCGAGACAGAGAGAGAGCGAGACAGAGAGAGAGCGAGACAGAGAGAGTGTGAGACAGAGAGAGTGTGAGACAGAGAGAGAGCGAGACAGAGAGAGTGTGAGACAGAGAGAGTGTGAGACAGAGAGACTGCGAGACAGAGAGAGAGCGAGACAGAGAGAGTGCGAGACAGAGAGAGTGCGAGACAGAGAGAGAGCGAGACAGAGAGAGTGCGAGACAGAGAGAGTGCGAGACAGAGAGAGAGCGAGACAGAGAGAGTGCGAGACAGAGAGAGTGCGAGACAGAGAGAGTGCGAGACAGAGAGAGAGCGAGACAGAGAGAGAGCGAGACAGAGAGAGTGCGAGACAGAGAGAGTGCGAGACAGAGAGAGTGCGAGACAGAGAGAGTGCGAGACAGAGAGAGTGCGTGACAGAGAGAGAGATATGGGTGTACAGGACCAGTGGTATCTACTGCCTTACTCCTTCCACTTCTAAGAGCTAGGATTGGAATTGGGGGATGGGGGGATAAGGGAGAGAAAGAGGGCTGAAAATAGAGCTTGGTGCTAAACTGAGTGAACATTTTTAGGCCAGCTCCCGTCCTACCAATAATACACACACACGTACATACACATATCCAAACACACACACACACACTAATGGGAACACACACACACACTAATGGGAACACACACACACTAATGGGAACACACACACACTAATGGGAACACACACACACACTAATGGGAACACACACACACTAATGGGAACACACACACACACACACTAATGGGAACACACACACACACATACACTAATGGGAACACACACACACACTAATGGGATCACACACACACACACACACACACTAATGGGAACACACACACCCACACTTAGAAAGTAGTTTTCTGTACATTCTTTGCGGTCACCAAGCAACATTGGAAATTCATGTTGGGCTCCCTCCCTCTCATGAAGCCAAAATGTGACTGCCAAAGCAACTCATTAGTGAAGCTTATTGTTAAAACCCTGCCCTCCAAGCACCCTCTACACACACACACCCGTCACCTCGCCGGGCCCAGGCTAAGTTCTGTTGGTGTGTTTTCTGGTTTTCTCTCTAGGGGTGTAAGTCAACCCCTCCCTCCGCCCAATCCGCTGCCACTCCACTGATCACAAAGACCACAAGTCAACACAAAATAAAAACTTGACTTCTCTGGGATTTGAAGGAAAACATGTTGTGTAATGTTTCAACTTCTACGGATGTCTGTTGCTGGGAGATCAACATGTTATTTTGTGTTTTTGCAGAAAATTAGACCATCAGAGTTTTCTGGCGTCAAATTGCAAAGTTAAATCAAATCAAATAGCTTTCATTATCTGTAAATACATATAAGAATTGGAGAAAAGTAGGTTGGATAAAATGTTTTATTTCTACAAATACTACTTTGGACTAATGACAGAGGGGGAATCTCAACTCGATTAGGTCTGTGCAGCAGACATCTTCCTGCACGATGAGGTGTGTTTTATGAGATAGCAGAGGCTGCATTACTGCAGCATCGATGGACTCCTACTCCTAAACTAGTCAGGAACATCCAGGGTAAAAGCTGTGTACTAATAACCACCAATAGAAGGGGTTGCTAGTATCGATCTACCTCATCCCAAGCCGTCTCAGTGGAAACAGACACACACCTCTGGGTAATTGTTTCTGCTTTCATTTCTAGGGAAGGATTTATTATAGACCTTTTTCTCAAGGGGCTAGATCTTTATTAGCCACACTGTTGTGGTCAGTGAGTTTTTCTAGCCAGTGGTTGAAAGGAGAGGCAGGGTCAATGAGAGAGGATTGATCGGAATGGGAGACTAAGGCAGGGTCAGTGTGTGTGTGTGTGTGTGTGTGTGTGTGTGTGTGTGTGTGTGTGTGTGTGTGTGTGTGTGTGTGTGTGTGTGTGTGTGTGTGTGTGTGTGTGTGTGTGTGTGTGTGTGTGTGTGTGTGTGTGTGTGTGTGTGTGTGTGTGTGTGTGTGTGTGTGTACAGGCTCACAGGCTCATAGAATCACAAGCTCACAGGCTCACAGGATCATAGAATTACAGACTCACAGGATCACAGGCTCACAGGCTCATAGAATCACAGGCTCATAGAATCACAGGCTCATAAAATCACAAGCTCACAGGCTTACAGGCTCACAGGCTCACAGAATCACAATCACAGGCTCACAGGCTCATAGAATCACAGGCTCATAGAATCACAGGCTCACAGGCTTACAAGCTCATAGAATCACATGCTCATAGAATGACAGGCTCATAGAATCACAGGCTCAAAGAATCACAAGCTCACAGGCTTACAGGCTTACAGAATCACAGGCTCACAGAATCACAGAATGACAGATTATTTTTCAGCATAGCCTCCCATTGTAGCCTATATAATACAACAACACAGTGGACAAGAGAAATCTGACACAATCTATCAGAATGAGCTTCAGCCAAGTTGGGGTCAACTCCACTTCAATTGACCTCAATCGACTTCAATTGACTCAACTCAGGATATTCATTGAAAAATAAGTGTAATTTATATGCAATGAGCATGTTGCAGTAATTTAATTGGAATTCAAATTCACATTATAGATTGACTGAACTGGGCGGCAGGTAGCCTAGTGGTTAGAGCGTTGGACCAGTAACCGAAAGGTTGCTAGATCAAATCCCTGAGCTGACAAGGTACAAATCTGTCATTCTGCCCCTGAATAAGGCAGTTAACCCACTGTTCCTTGACCGTCATTGTAAATACAAAGTTGTTTGTTAACTGACTTGCCTAGTTAAATAAAAGAAACTGTAATACCTTAGTCTTGGTGTTTTGGCCCTCAGTTCAGCAACACAGAGGCCATTAACCATCCATCCCCATTCCTGCAGAGAGCATTTCTGCCTAATATAATATTATGAGCCATTTAGCAGATCATTTTATCCAAAGCAACTTACAGTCATGCATGCATACATTTAACCTTTGTATGGTCCCGGGAATCAAACCCAGTTTCTTGGTGTAGCAAGTGCCATTCTCTACCAACTGAGTTACAGACACAGTATAACTGCAGCTTTAGCTTAGAGGGCTAATGGGCTCTTCTGGTGCCTGAATTTGAACCCCATCGGACACAGGTAAAAAGCCAGACCATATTCTCAGGGAGTTCTGGGTAAAAAGCCAGACCATATTCTCAGGGAGTTCTGGGTAAAAAGCCAGAACATATTCTCAGGGAGTTCTGGGTAAAAAGCCAGACCATATTCTCAGGGAGTTCTGGGTAAAAAGCCAAACCATATTCTCAGGGAGTTCTGGGTAAAAAGCCAGAACATATTCTCAGGGAGTTCTGGGTAAAAAGCCAGACCATATTCTCAGGGAGTTCTGGGTAAAAAGCCAAACCATATTCTCAGGGAGTTCTGGGTAAAAAGCCAGACCATATTCTCAGGGAGTTCTGGGTAAAAAGCCAGACCATATTCTCAGGGAGTTCTGGGTAAAAAGCCAGACCATATTCTCAGGGAGTTCTGGGTAAAAAGCCAGACCATATTCTCAGGGAGTTCTCCTTGCAATGGCTTTGACAGAGATCTGCAAGATTTTAAAGGGATGGCTTTATGTAACCACAAAGCCTCTTATTCCGCCCTGTATCCCTTTAACAACAAGGCAGATCTACACAGAACCACAGCTTCCTGACACTCGGTGTAGTCAGAGAGGAGGGTGATGACTATTTTAATGGGGCGAGATAGACAGGCTAAGTGTATGCAGACGCTGGGTGTCCTTGTGCTTATTGCCTCCCTGGTATCTTCTGTTCCCCTCTCTCTGTCGGGTGACAGGCATGGCTGGGCCGCGCGCTGTGCTGTGACATGTGTCTACAGTGTCTCTGTCAGAACACAAAAGGCAATCCACACAGCCATCCGCTTCAATAGACAGCCCCTTGTCCTCCCACTGACACACAGATACACACTCTCACCCTGCTCCCCCTATCTCCTCCTCCCCTTCCCTCCATCCTTCCGGAGTGGTTTGTGTCTATAGCTCATCTTTACAGGGAGTCAGGACCTGAGCTAACGGAAGAGAGGGAGAGGGAGAGAGAGAGGGAGAGAGAGAGGGAGAGAGAGAGGGAGAGAGAGGGAAAGTGCAGGAGTTTGAAAGAGCCCCCCCCCCACATCCCCCTCTCTCTCCCTCCTCTCTCTCTCCTACCACCTCCGCCTAGAAAGAGCCCCCCCACATCCCCCTCTCTCTCCCTCCTCTCTCTCTCCTACCACCTCCGCCTATAAAGAGCCCCCCCACATCCCCCTCTCTCTCCCTCCTCTCTCTCTCCTACCACCTCCGCCTAGAAAGAGCCCCCCCACATCCCCCTCTCTCTCTCTCCCTCCTCTCTCTCTCCCTCCTCTCTCTCTCCCTCCTCTCTCTCTCTCCTCTCTCTCTCCTACCACCTCCGCCTAGAAAGAGCCCCCCCACATCCCCCTCTCTCTCTCCCTCCTCTCTCTCTCTCCTCTCTCTCTCCTACCACCTCCACCTAGAAGAAAACACAGAGAACACAATACCACAACGACCCCTGTCTATCACAGCAGCAATCTAGTGAGACTGAAAAAGGAGAGAGAGAGAGAGAGAGAGAGAGAGAGAGAGAGAGAGAGAGAGAGAGAGAGAGAGAGAGAGCGAGAGAGAGAGAGAGAGAGAGAGAGAGAGAGAGAGAGAGAGAGAGAGAGAGAGAGAGAGAGAGAGAGTCAGCGGTTCAAGAAGCTTAGAGCAGAGAAAGATAGAAAAAGAAAGAAAGAAAGAAAGAATGAAAGAAAGAAAGAGAGTGCACTCCCCTGCAGCCCAGGTAAATCCTCAGGTTTTTATTACTGTGTTGAGCTAGAAGCGATCTGGGTGGGACACACAGCCACAGCCAGATACACAGCCAGATAAACCCATCATGCAGCCTCTCACAGCCCATCCATTCAGCATGCAGCCCTGGATAAAAGACAGCCATCGGATCAGATCCTATCATCCGATAGATTCCTGCTGCTGTGAGCTGGCTCTCATGACAGTATGGAGGGGAAGAGGAGGGATGGAGGGGAGGCAGGAGGTATCAAAGGCGAAAGGCAGGGAGGGTTCTGGGAAAGGAGAATCAAACAGGCTCCGAGAGAGAGAGAGAGAGAGAGAGAGAGAGAGAGAGAGAGAGAGAGAGAGAGAGAGAGAGAGAGAGAGAGAGAGAGAGAGAGAGAGAGAGAGAGAGAGAGAGAGAGAGAGAGAAATATAATGTATCCCATGGTTTCTCCGCATTCTCCTTAAAACCATAGCAACCAACACACCAAACAAGCAGTAGACTAGGTCTGGTCTGTGACTCTCCATCACTAATGGGCAAGCAGCAGTAGTCTCAGGTGTCGAGGTTTCAAAAGCGAATGAGATGAAAATCCAGAGAATTCAACAGTGTCAAACAGCAACCCAACAATATGGTGATGGTCAAGGGCACCCATAGCCTTGAGTCTAATGCTGTAATACAAACATAGCGCTATTTTGGTGTGTTCCCTCTAGTTCACAGAGTACTGGCTGGCCTCTTATCTTTCTACAGAACCAACACAGCAGCACAGGAGATACCTGGCGATGGGTACTGTGTTTGAGCGGCAAACAGAGTGCATGGGTGAGGGGGCATATGTGGTGCGTGAGAGAGTGGAGGCATTCAGAGTGTGTGTCTGATGTTATTCAGAGTGTGTGTGTGTGTGTGTGTGTGTGTGTGTGTGTGTGTGTGTGTGTGTGTGTGTGTGTGTGTGTGTGTGATGTTATTCAGAGTGTGTGTGTGCAGGGGACTGGGGTCAAACGGAGAGTGTTTGCAGATTGTGTGGGTAAGTGTGTGATGGCCTACAGTGTGTGCGTGTGTAAGTGGGTATACTGAGCTCTCCACACGGACCCTCAGAGAGAGGTGGCATGGCCAAGCTGGGCATGGGGGCAGCTTCTGGCCTTCAAGTGTATGTTGTGTGTTCAGGTGCCAGGCTGGCCATGCAGTGCTCTGGGAGCTCTGGGCTGGCATGAAGGTGGCAGTGTCAGGGAGAGAGGCAGGTGCACTGGGCCGCTGGGTCCATATGGCCGTAGAGGGAAGGACAGGTGCAATCAGACAGACAGACAGACAGACAGACAGACAGACAGACAGACAGACAGACAGACAGACAGACAGACAGACAGACAGACAGACAGACAGACAGACAGACAGACAGACAGACAGACAGACAGACAGACAGACAGACAGACAGACAGACAGACAGACAGACAGACAGACAGACAGTGTCGGAGGTAAAGACATTGAGGGGCAACCAAGCATTACAGCAGAATACAGGAGAATATGTACAGCACTATTACGGTTTGCTAAAATGGTTTAATACTGCCTGATCTGGGGTTCTAAGTATAGACATGAGGTTCTAAGTATAGACCTGGTGTTCTAAGTATTGACCTTGGCTTCTAAGTATAGACATGGGGTTCTAAGTATAGACCTGAGGTGCTAAATATAGACCTGGGGTTCTAAGTATAGACCTGGGGTTCTAAGTATTGACATTGGGTTCTAAGTATTGACCTGAGGTTCTAAGTATTGACCTGAGGTTCTAAGTATTGACCTTGGGTTCTAAGTATAGACCTGAGGTGCTAAATATAGACCGTCGGTTCTAAGTATAGACCTGAGGTTCTAAGTATAGACCTGGGGTAAGTAACCCCCTGGTCCACTGAGAACGAGCTAGGTTAGAGCTTCAAACATATGGTCTTGACATTCCAGTGTATCTATCTTCCAATGATATTCACACTCATAATTCAGTGTATTTATTCTTCCAATGATATTCACACTCATAATTCAGTGTATTTATTCTTCCAATGATATTCACACTCATAATTCAGTGTATTTATTCTTCCAATGATATTCACACTCATAATTCAGTGTATCTATCTTCCAATGATATTCACACTCATAATTCAGTGTATTTATTCTTCCAATGATATTCACACTCATAATTCAGTGTATCTATCTTCCAATGATATTCACACTCATAATTCAGTGTATTTATTCTTCCAATGATATTCACACTCATAATTCAGTGTATCTATCTTCCAATGATATTCACACTCATAATTCAGTGTATTTATTCTTCCAATGATATTCACACTCATAATTCAGTGTATTTATTCTTCCAATGATATTCACACATATAGAGACACTTATACAAATAAATACACACATGATCATAAATGCACGGACACACGCACACCCACACCCACACGCACACGCACACACACACACACACACACACACACACCCACACACACACACACACACACACACACACACACACACACACACACACACACACACACACACACACACACACACACACACACACACACACACACACTTGCTTTCCATTCCCAGCATGTACTGTAACAGTACGTGCAGTGTTGCCCCACTTGAAATCCATCAGATCCCCCTCCACTGTGTGAGTCCACTGACAGACATGGAGAGACAGGCTGTACAGGCCTCATTAACTCCAGTTTACTCACATGGAATAGAGAGTTACAGTGTGCTGTGAGATACGGAGGCTAATTTACTAACACATAGCAATGTCACCCTCTCTCTCTCTCTTACTGCTTTCCCAAGTGGCACCCTATTCCCTATATAGTGCACTACCTTTGACCAGAGCATGATGGGTTCCGGTCCAAGTAGTGCACTATGAAGGGAATCGGGTGCCATTTGGGAAAGCAGTACGATAGAGAGAGAGAGAGGGTGACATCGCTATGTGTGTCAGCTTCTATCTCTTGCGCTCAGCTTAAACAGCATATTCCCACCCCTGTCTGAATAGCTGTCAGGGCAGTAGGGGATATTTGACCATTAATGCTAACGTCGGTACCAATGTACTGTTGATGCTTCTCATTGTCGCTAACAAATGCCAAGACACCCAATCATAAACCTCTGGAAGACAGGACAGTGGAAGAATTCTTTAAAATGTCTCGTCACCCAATCATAAACCTCTGGAAGACAGGACAGTGGAAGAATTCTTGAATGTATTATCCTGCAGAGAACGGTGTGTGTGTGTGTGTGTGTGTGTGTGTGTGTGTGTGTGTGTGTGTGTGTGTGTGTGTGTGTGTGTGTGTGTGTGTGTGTGTGTGTGTGTGTGTGTGTGTGTGTGTGTGTGTGTGTGTGTGTGTGTGTGTGTGTGTGTGTGTGTGTTATGCGTCAGCTCTAAGTCATGGTGGCACTACCACAACTCATTTCAGACTAACTATAAAACCTCCAACTGACAGTGGGTTCTAACTGTGAGATGTCAGCTTGATATCCATCTCAGTGGTCTGCTGTTTGGCTAACTGCTGGCGCCCCGCGAGACAGCACTGCACTACTTCCCCCTGCCGCTGCTAGTGTCGCTAGAGACTTGCAGTGGCATGGATATTTGGTTGCTGATTCTTTTCATTTCCCCTGTGTGTTTAGCCCGGTCCAGACAGAGAATATGAATGCTCGGGCTAGGGGAGGCCGCAGCAGGGGAAACGCTCACACACACACACACAGACACACACACACGGTCATGTGTGTTCTCTGGCTATTTCTCCTCGTTATTATGACTGTGCCAGAGGGTTGAGCGCCAACGACTTTTGACCTCTGCAAGAGTTCACCATTAAAGAATGTGTCTGTGTCTGCATCTTTGTCTCCTTGTCTGTGTGTTCATCTGTCTATGTGTTCATCTGTCTGTGTGTTTATCTGTCTGTGGCGGTGTGCTCATCTGTCTGTGTGTTCATCTGTCTGTGTGTTTATCTGTCTGTGTCGGTGTGCTCATCTGTCTGTGTGTTCATCTATCTGTGTGTTCATCTGTCTGTGTCGGTGTGTTCATCTGTCTGTGTGTTCATCTGTCTGTGTGTTCATCTGTCGGTGTGCTCATCTGTCTGTGTGTTCATCTGTCGGTGTGCTCATCTGTCTGTTTGTTCATCTGTCTGTGTGTTCATCTGTCGGTGTGTTCATCTGTCGGTGTGTTCATCTGTCTGTGTGTTCATCTGTCTGTGTGTTCATCTGTCTTTGTGTTCATCTGTCTGTTTGTTTATCTGTCTGTTTGTTCTTCTGTCTGTGTGTTTATCTGTCTGTGTGTTTATATGTCCGTGTCTGTGTGTTCATCTGTCTTTGTGTTCATCTGTCTGTTTGTTTATCTGTCTGTTTGTTCATCTGTCTGTTTGTTAATCTGTCTGTGTGTTCTTCTGTCTGTGTGTTCATCTGTCTGTTTGTTTATATGTCCGTGTCTGTGTGTTCTTCTGTCTGTGTGTTTATCTGTCTGTGTGCTCATCTGTCTGTGTGTTTATATGTCCATGTCTGTGTGTTCTTCTGTCTGTGTGTTTATCTGTCTGTGTGTTCATCTGTCTGTGTGTTTATATGTCTGTTTGTTCATCTGTCTGTGTGTTCTTCTGTCTGTGTGTTCATCTGTCTGTGTGTTCAACTGTCTGTGTGTTTATATGTCTGTTTGTTCATCTGTCTGTGTGTTCTTCTGTCCGTGTGTTTATCTGTCTGTATGTTTATATGTATGTGTGCTCATCTGTCTGTGTGTATATATGTCTGTGTATGTGTGTTCAACTGTCTGTGTGTTCATCGGTCTATTTGTTCTTCTGTCTGTGTGTTTATCTGTCTGTGTGTTTATCTGTCTGTGTCTGTGTGCTCATTTGTCTGTGTGTTTATCTGTCTGTGTGTTTATATGTCTGTGTGTTCATCTGTCTGTGTGTTCATCTGTCTGTGTGCTCATCTGTCTGTGTGTTCATCTGTCTGTGTGTTCATCTGTCTGTGTGTTCATCTGTCTGTGTGTTCATCTGTCTGTGTGTTCATCTGTCTGTGTGATCATCTGTCCATGTCTGTGTGTTCATCTGTCCATGCCTGTGTGATCATCTTTCCATGTCTGTGTGAACATCTTTCCATGTCTGTGTGTTCATTTGTCCATGTCTGTGTGTTCATCTGTCCATGTCTGTGTGATCATCTTTCCATGTCTGTGTGTTCATCTGTCCATGCCTGTGTGATCATCTTTCCATGTCTGTGTGTTCATCTGTCCATGTCTGTGTGTTTGTGTGACTGCACTAACTGTGAGTGCATGTGTGAGTCAGTGAGCACACAGTTTGTGTTTGTGTGCGTGCGGCTGCATGCGAGCAAGCTGTGTGGTGTGAGAGTGTTTGGGCTT
Source organism: Salvelinus namaycush (assembly GCF_016432855.1). Taxonomy (NCBI): domain Eukaryota; kingdom Metazoa; phylum Chordata; class Actinopteri; order Salmoniformes; family Salmonidae; genus Salvelinus; species Salvelinus namaycush. The sequence continues at coordinate 54,982,357 of NC_052313.1, forward strand.
CGTGTTATAACTCACCTGTCCGGCTGGAGATTGGAATAGCGGGGGCTATTTCTACTCAGTGTCATTAACAACTGGCATGTGCTGTTCCCCCAGAAGAATCTAACACTAGGTTAGTCATCCTAAGAGTCTGAGGCATCCTCTGCTCCGCTGGCACACAACGAATGGCAGGAATGACCATGCACACTGTCTTCATAAGGGGTTTACGCAACTCTATTTGTGAACTGTTATGTCAAACACAACTGTCATGTACGCTCACATGTGAAGTGACGCAACAGGAAAGCAGACAGACAGATGAATGATTGTGGTACCTCTTCTGTGTGTGACATTTAGCGTTTGATGTGTACACACTATAGAATATCCTAAACTGAAAGACGTAAAAGAAGCAGTCGTGTGTTATCTTGAGTTCCATTTCTTAACTCAATGTTCCGTCATGTTAAGTGTATCAAATCCCAGACACAGTGACCACGGGATCAGAGTGTTCAACTGAGCTATGTGTTAGCTAAAAATGCCCCTCTAAAAATATGCCAGTGTCCAGTCCGTCCCTGAGTCCTACAATAATAGCTGCGAGATGAATTGTTGAAGTGTTTTATAAATTAAGTGGAACTTTTTTTGGTTCCAGCCGGGTTCCAAGTTCTGCCTTTGTTGATTCCGTAAACACCAACAACGGTTGCCAGGGGTTTTAAGTGTGTCCATATGAGGGCTATCAGAGGCCCACGGCACTGGCAGAAGCGGCCATCCCATAATAATTCAGCTACTCTTTCATCTCTACAGCCAAATGAAGCACGGAGGAATCGAGAGAGAGAGAGAAAGAGAGAGAGAGAGAGAGAGAGAGAGAGAGAGAGAGAGAGAGAGAGAGAGAGAGAGAGAGAGAAAGAGAGAGAGAGAGAGAGAGAGAGAGAGAGAGAGAGAGAGAGAGAGAGAGAGAGAGAGAGAGAGAGAGAGAGAGAGAGAGAGAGAGAGAGAGAGAGAGATAGATGGACAGCCTAGGGTCAAACAACCTTGGATGACAATCTTTTTACCTCTTTTTCAGTTTTGTCAAATAAATCCCCTAATATGGGCATAGTTCTGTCTTTTTCCACAAGGCTGTTATTTATATCATCAAACTGCCTGGCAGAGACGCTTGAGGGAATGGATGAGAGACGTTTGAGGGAATGGATGAGAGACATTTGAGGTATAATATGCAATTAACGATTCTGGCAAGACAGTTTCATCCCCACATATTAGACCAAACTAGAACATAACACGTCATATAAAAAAAAACAGTCCTTCACATCCTCTGAACGATTGCTGTCCCTAAGTAGGGCCAACAGTTTGGCATTAAGAAGCTATAAAGAAACATCCTCAGTTCCACAGAGAGTATACAAATGATAGCGTGTCAACTGAAAAGGGGTAAGAAAACGGTCAATCCCTTGTCTCCTCCTCTGACGTCTTTGAAGTAAATATGGTATCCATCGGAGACTAGCATCTAAGAGGTGTGCGTCCTGTAGGCCTAATGCCCATTGTTAGCAATAAAAGCTCAAACCTCAACATTTAAAGGGGTTATCCTTGTGTCATTTGGGATGCAAAATTAGAGGGCAAATTGTATTTTCAGTTAGCAGTGCCTTGGAGGAATATCAGGAGAGTCAAAATGGCCGTACAAATACACTTCCTTCATCACGTCCCCAACGTACGGGTGGCTGTTCCGTGGCCAAAATGGTGTCCTCAGGGCCTAACTCAGTCAGCTGTTGCTGTCAATCAAATACGGTGCCCCATGACGACGCTGGTCTCATCAGGGTTTAAAAATGATCCGAATACTGATCTACTGCTTCTACTTACTAATACATAGAAATATTGGACTATTTTGTTGACATGTACCATACGTCGCCGTAACAAACTCCCTCAATATTGTATCCCACACCAGGGCAACAAAACACAACAAAAGGACCAATGAGTGGAAACTCCTTCCATTTTCAATCAAGACATGTGTACTTTATCAGAAACAATCTGACCATAGACCACTGTTCACAAACCACTCAGGTTGAGAACAAATCTAAAAACAGCCTCTCCTCCTCGCCCCTCCTCCCTCCTCCTCCCTCCTCCACCTCCACCTCCCTCCTCAACCTCCACCTCCCAGTAACACCATACCTGCGACTAAGCAAATAAAAACCTCATATGGTTTTTAATCATTTACTTCGCTCCGGTATCGACTTCTATTCCTTTGAGCTGGTTCGCAGCTAATTAAAGCCCAGTTGGGTCTGAAAGTGGTCAATAGCCCTAACAAATGGCGTCCACAGAGGACTTCCTCCCGCCATTTCAGCAACATCCTGACGACTCCAGTAGTGTGGTGTACTATGGGGGAATGGGAATAGCTTGTAACAACCCACATTCATTATCCCTGATATATGACCCTGGGAACCAATCCCTACAGGAGTATTGAGGAATGATGGTAGTGCATTTCTGGGGTTATTGGCACTGGGGATGACCTCATCATAGAGAGAGGTATTTTTAAGATCACTTTATTGGTCGATTGGTCCAACCGAGATGTGACTTTCGTTTTGAACCCAACCCCTCTGAAAGACACACATTCATATCCAGGTTCTGAAAAGGTGTAGGGGGGCTGCCACTCTGGGCGCCCACGGAGCTGTTGTACTTCCGGTGCCGACAGAGATGGCCGCCTCGCTTCGCGTTCCTAGGAAACTATGCAGTATTTTGTTTTTTTACGTGTTATTTCTTACATTGGTACCCCAGGTAATCTTAGGTTTCATTACATACAGTCGGGAGGAACTACTGAATATGAGAGCAACGTCAACTCACCATCATTACGACCAGGAATATGACTTTCCCGAAGTGGATCCTGTGTTTTGCTTTCCACCCAGGACAATGGATCTGATCTCAGCCGGCGAACCTAAACAACGACGCCGTAAAAGGGGCAAACGAAGCGGTCTTCTGGTCAGGCTCCGGAGACGGGCACATCGCGCACCGCTCCCTAGCATACTACTCGCCAATGTCCAGTCTCTTGACAACAAGGTTGATGAAATCCGAGCAAGAGTTGCCTTCCAGAGAGACATCAGAGACTGTAACGTTCTTTGCTTCATGGAAACATGGCTCACTCGAGAGGCGCTATCGGAGTCGGTGCAGCCAGCTGGTTTCTTCACGCATCGCGCCGACAGAAACAAGCATCTTTCTGGTAAGAAGAGGAGCGGGGGGGTATGCCTTATGATTAACGAGACGTGGTGTGATCATAACAACATACAGGAACTCAAGTCCTTCTGTTCACCTGACTTAGAATTCCTCACAATCAAATGTCGACCACATTATCTACCAAGGGAATTCTCTTTGATTATAATCACAGCCGTATATATTCCCCCCCAAGCAGACACATCGATGGCCCTGAACGAACTTTATCTGACTCTTTGTAAACTGGAAACCACATATCCTGAGGCTGCATTCATTGTAGCTGGGGATTTTAACAAGGCTAATCTGAAAACAAGACTCCCTAAATTCTATCAGCATATCGATTGCGCAACCAGGGCTGGTAAAACCGCGACGCATATAAGGTCCTCCCCCGCCCTCCTTTCGGAAAAGCTGACCACGACTCCATTTTGTTGCTTCCAGCCTACAGACAGAAACTAAAACAAGAAGCTCCCGCGCTCATGTCTGTTCAACGCTGGTCCGACCAATCTGATTCCACGCTTCCACGTACAGGTGCATCAAAGCAGGGACCGAGAGACTGAAAAACAGCTTCTATCTCAAGGCCATCAGACTGTTAAACAGCCACCACTAACATCGAGTGGCTGCTGCCAACATACTGACTCAACTCCAGCTCACTTTAATAATGGAAATTGATGGAAATTGATCAAAAATGTATCACTAGCCACTTTAAACAATGCCACTTAATATAATGTATATGTATATACTGTACTCTATATCATCTACTGCATCTTGCCATCTTTATGTAATACATGTATCACTAGCCAGTTTAAACTATGCACTTTTATGTTTACATACCCTACATTACTCATCTCATATGTATATACTGTACTCTATACCATCTACTGCATCTTGCCTATGCCGTTCTGTACCATCACTCATTCATATATCTTTATGTACATATTCTTTATCCCTTTACACTTGCGTGTATAAGGTAGTAGTTGTGGAATTGTTAGGTTAGATTACTTGTTGGTTATTACTGCATTGTCGGAACTAGAAGCACAAGCATTTCGCTACACTCGCATTAACATCTGCTAACCATGTGTATGTGACAAATAAAATTTGATTTCATTTGATTTGATATGTGGGGGGGTTAAGGGCCTTGTTCAAGGGCACAACGGCTGTAAATGGCATCTAAGATTAATACCAGCAAAACTCCGGAACCGGTTTTCGAACTGGCAACCCTGCAGTTGCTGGCTCGCCCCTCTAACTGCTAGGCTACCTGCCACCCCAATAATTCACATGAATTATGGTCCACATTGGCAAACTAGTTCCCCAACTAGTACAATATTGGACCCATTGGAGGACGTGTTACAGAGATTCTGTGCTCCCTAGTTTCCTACTTCCCAGCTTGAGAGAGTGTCAATGAAGCCCATTGGCCCTTGCTATCCAACATGAACAGTTGGCCTGGAAACAGAAATCAATGCATAAACCTTGAAAGCCCGAAGACACCTTTCAACACAGCACACCTGAGCCCAGTGAACAGCATGCACCAGAGGGGAGACACACCAGCAAATACACAGCCAAATACACATCCACAGACACAACACATATCCACAGACACAACACATATCCACAGACACAACACATATCCACAGACACAACACACATCCCCAGACACAACACATATCCACAGACACAACACACATCCACAGACACAACACATATCCTCAGACACAACACACATCCACAGACACAACAAACATCCACAGACACAACACATATCCTCAGACACAACGCACATCCACAGACAAAACACACATCCACAGACAAAACCAACATCCACAGACACAACACATATCCACAGACACAACACATATCCACAGACAAAACCCACATCCACAGACAAATATACATACACAAACACAACACACATCCACAGACACAACACATATCCTCAGACACAACGCACATCCACAGACAAAACACACATCCACAGACAAAACCCACATCCACAGACACAACACATATCCACACACACAACACATATCCACAGACACAACACACATTCACAGACAAATATACATACACAAATAAAACACATATCCACAGACAAATACAATTCCACAGACACAACACACATTCACAAACAAATATACATACACAAACACAACACGTATCCACAGACAAAACGCATATCCACAGACATAAAGAATATCCACAGACAAAACACATATCCACAGACATAAAGAATATCCACAGACAAAACACATATCCACAGACATAAAGAATATCCACAGACAAAGCACACCTTCTCAGCCATAACAGTGTCACGTAAACCCTGAGCCAGGAACAGCACAGAGCACAGACGAAGCAGAGACAGTTCTGACAAGGTACTCAGTGTCCAATAGCACCTGTCCTACACGTCCATCCTCAGAGAGAGAGAGCTCTGACCTGAACAGCCTCAAACCGTCTCATCCTTCATCCCCCCTCTCTCCCTCTCTCTCCACCTGTCCTCCATCATGGCCCCCGGGAAGACTGGAGGACAGTGAGTGAAGAGCACGGGGGGGATGTGTCCCCCTCCACCTCCCCGGGCCCGTGGTGCCCCGGCAAGACCATACTGCTGCCACCAGCAGATCCAGTCCCAACCATGGTGACCACGAGTCACTGCCCAAACTCAATTACTGGCCGCATGTATCTCTCCCCACCCCCATGGCCCCCACCTTGCTGTCGAGGCATAAATCGCCCCCCTCCAACCAGCGCTCCAGGTCAGTAATCCCTGCCCACGGGCCCCTGCCAGGGACTAACCCCATTGTTAGTGAGGGCCTGCAGGCAAGACAAAGAGCCGGGTGGGGGCCCTGTGGCCGCCGGCCATCCATCTTATTAATGACCCGTCACATTTCATAATGGGGTTTAATTCAGCCATGTACCATGGTAGCAGGAAAATGAGCTCTTTATGACCACCACCAAGGAGCAGGGGGAAAGAAAGAAAAGGAGCAGGTGGAGCAGGAGGAGGAGGAGCAGGAGGAGGAGGAGCAGGAGCAGGAGCAGGAGGAGGAGGAGGAGGAGGAGCAGGAGGAGGAGCAGGTGGAGCAGGGGGAGCAGAAGGAAGAGGAGGAGGAGGAGCAGGAGGAGGAGGAGGAGGAGCAGGAGCAGGTGGCGCAGGAGGAGCAGGAGGAGCAGGAGCAGGAGGAGGAGCAGGAGCAGG
>NC_052313.1:54993693-55006193 GCF_016432855.1 Salvelinus namaycush
TACATAGTGCTCTACTTTTCCCCAGAGGCTGGTCAAAGCCTGGGACAAAGACACAGAGGGATGATAAATAGAGACACAGTAGAGGGATGATAAATAGAGACACAGTAGAGGGATGATAAATAGAGACACAGTAGAGGGATGATAAATAGAGACACAGTAGAGGGATGATAAATAGAGACACAGTAGAGGGATGATAAATAGAGACACAGTAGAGGGATGATAAATAGAGACACAGTAGAGGGATGATAAATAGAGACACAGTAGAGGGATGATAAATAGAGACACAGTAGAGGGATGATAAATAGAGACACAGTAGAGGGATGATAAATAGAGACACAGTAGATGGATGATAAATAGAGACACAGTAGAGGGATGATAAATAGAGACACAGTAGAGAGATGATAAATAGAGACACAGTAGAGAGATGATAAATAGAGACACAGTAGAGGGATGATAAATAGAGACACAGTAGAGGGATGATAAATAGAGGCACAGTAGAGGGATGATAAGTAGAGGCACAGTAGAGGGATGATAAGTAGAGACCGTGGAGAAAAGACGGTGGACACATTGAGACGTTTCTCTGGTCTTCCCAGACCAGACACGTACACACACACACACAAGCACCCACCTACCCACGCACACCCACCCACTCACACACGCTAGCATGCACACAAATATCCTGTTTGGAGGGAGGTTGGATCAGGTCTGTATGGAGGGAGGTTGGAGCAGGTCTGTATGGAGGGAGGTTGGAGCAGGACTGTTTGGAGGGAGGTTGGCGCATGTCTGTAGGGAGGGAGGTTGGAGCAGGTCTGTAGGGAGGGAGGTTGGAGCAGGTCTGTTTGGAGGGAGGTTGGAGCATGTCTGTAGGGAGGGAGGTAAGAGCAGGTCTGTATGGAGGGAGGTTGGAGCAGGTCTGTAGGGAGGGAGGCAGGAACATGTCTGTAGGGAGGGAGGTTGGAGCAGGTATGTAGAGAGGGAGGCTGGAGCAGGTCTGTTTGGAGGGAGGTTGGAGCAGGTCTGTAGGGAGGGAGGCAGGAGCAGGTCTGTATGGAGGGAGGTTGTGCGGGTCTGTAGGGAGAGAGGTTGGAGCAGGTCTGTACGGAGGGAGGTTGGAGCAGGTCTGTACGGAGGGAGATTGAAGCAGGTCTGTATGGAGGGAGGTTGGAGCAGGTCTGTAGGCAGGGAGGTAGGAGAAGGTATGTATGGAAGGAGGTTGGAGCAGGTCTGTATGGAGGGAGGTTGGAGCAGGTCTGTATGGAGGGAGGTAGGAGCAGGTATGTATGGAAGGAGGTTGGAGCAGGCCTGTATGGAGGGAGGTTGGCGCAGGTCTGTTAGGAGGGAAGTTGGAGCAGGTCTGTAGGGAGGGAGGTTGGAGCAGGTCTGTAGGGAGGGAGGTCGGAGCAGGTCTGTATGGAGGGAGATAGGAGCAGGTATGTATGGAAGGAGGTTGGAGCAGACCTGTATGGAGGGAGGTTGGCGCAGGTCTGTATGGAGGGAGGTTGGAGCAGGTCTGTAGGGAGGGAGGCAGGAGCAAGTCTGTAGGGAGGGAAGTTGGAGCAGGTCTGTAGGGAGGGAAGTTGGAGCAGGTCTGTAGGGAGGGAAGTTGGAGCAGGTCTGTAGGGAGGGAGTTTGGAGCACGTCCGTATGGAGGGAGGTTGGAGCAGGTCTGTATGGAGGGAGGTTGAATCAGGTCTGTAGGGAGGGAGGTTAGACAAGGTCTGTAGGGAGGGAGGTTGGAGCAGGTCTGTAGGGAGGGAGGTTGGAGCAGGTCTGTAGGGAGGGAGGTTGGAGCAGGTCTGTAGGGAGGGAAGTTGGAGCAGGTTTGCGGGGAGGGAAGTTGGAGCAGGTCTGTAGGGAGGGAAGTTGGAGCAGGTCTGTAGGGAGGGAGTTTGGAGCAGGTCCGTATGGAGGGAGGTTGGAGCAGGTCTGTATGGAGGGAGGTTGAATCAGGTCTGTAGGGAGGGAGGTTAGACAAGGTCTGTAGGGAGGGAGGTTGGAGCAGGTCTGTAGGGAGGGAGGTTGGAGCAGGTCTGTATGGAGGGAGGTTGGAGGAGGTCTGTAGGGAGAGAGGTAGGAACAGGTATTTTTGGAGGGAGGTTGGAGCAGGTCTGTAGGGAGGGAGGTTGAAGCAGGTCTTATGGAGGGATGTTGGAGCAGGTCTGTAGGGAGGGAGGTTGGAGGAGGTTTGTAGGGAGAGAGGTAGGAACAGGTCTTTTTGGAGGGAGGTTGGAGCAGGTCTGTAGGGAGGGAGGTGAAGCAGGTCTTATGGAGGGATGTTGGAGCAGTTCTGTCTGGATGGAGGTTGGAGCAGGTCTGTAGGGAGGGAGGTTGGAGCAGGTCTGTATGGAGGGAGGTTGGAGCAGGTCTGTAGGGAGGGAGGTTGGAGCAGGTCTGTACGGAGGGAGGTTGGAGCAGGTCTGTAGGGAGGGAGGTTGGAGCAGGTCTGTATGGAGGGAGGTAGGAGCAGGTATGTATGGAAGGAGGTTGGAGCAGGCCTGTATGGAGGGAGGTTGGCGCAGGTCTGTTAGGAGGGAAGTTGGAGCAGGTCTGTAGGGAGGGAGGTTGGAGCAGGTCTGTAGGGAGGGAGGTCGGAGCAGGTCTGTATGGAGGGAGATAGGAGCAGGTATGTATGGAAGGAGGTTGGAGCAGACCTGTATGGAGGGAGGTTGGCGCAGGTCTGTATGGAGGGAGGTTGGAGCAGGTCTGTAGGGAGGGAGGCAGGAGCAAGTCTGTAGGGAGGGAAGTTGGAGCAGGTCTGTAGGGAGGGAAGTTGGAGCAGGTCTGTAGGGAGGGAGTTTGGAGCACGTCCGTATGGAGGGAGGTTGGAGCAGGTCTGTATGGAGGGAGGTTGAATCAGGTCTGTAGGGAGGGAGGTTAGACAAGGTCTGTAGGGAGGGAGGTTGGAGCAGGTCTGTAGGGAGGGAGGTTGGAGCAGGTCTGTAGGGAGGGAGGTTGGAGCAGGTCTGTAGGGAGGGAAGTTGGAGCAGGTTTGCGGGGAGGGAAGTTGGAGCAGGTCTGTAGGGAGGGAAGTTGGAGCAGGTCTGTAGGGAGGGAGTTTGGAGCAGGTCCGTATGGAGGGAGGTTGGAGCAGGTCTGTATGGAGGGAGGTTGAATCAGGTCTGTAGGGAGGGAGGTTAGACAAGGTCTGTAGGGAGGGAGGTTGGAGCAGGTCTGTAGGGAGGGAGGTTGGAGCAGGTCTGTATGGAGGGAGGTTGGAGGAGGTCTGTAGGGAGAGAGGTAGGAACAGGTATTTTTGGAGGGAGGTTGGAGCAGGTCTGTAGGGAGGGAGGTTGAAGCAGGTTTTATGGAGGGATGTTGGAGCAGGTCTGTAGGGAGGGAGGTTGGAGGAGGTTTGTAGGGAGAGAGGTAGGAACAGGTCTTTTTGGAGGGAGGTTGGAGCAGGTCTGTAGGGAGGGAGGTGAAGCAGGTCTTATGGAGGGATGTTGGAGCAGTTCTGTCTGGATGGAGGTTGGAGCAGGTCTGTAGGGAGGGAGGTTGGAGCAGGTCTGTATGGAGGGAGGTTGGAGCAGGTCTGTAGGGAGGGAGGTTGGAGCAGGTCTGTACGGAGGGAGGTTGGAGCAGGTCTGTACGGAGGGAGTTTGGATAAGGTCTCTATGGAGGGAGGTTGGAGCAGGTCTGTAGGGAGGGAGGTTGGAGCAGGTCTGTACGGAGGGAGGTTGGAGCAGGTCTGTACGGAGGGAGGTTGGATAAGGTCTCTATGGAGGGAGGTTGGAGCAGGTCTGTAGGGAGGGAGGTTGGAGGAGGTCTGTAGGGAGGGAGGTAGGAACAGGTATTTTTGGAGGGAGGTTGGAGCAGGTCTGTAGGGAGGGAGGTTGGAGCAGGTCTGTATGGAGGGAGGTTGAAGCAGGTCTGTAGAGAGGGAGGTTGAAGCAGGTCTTATGGAGGGAGGTTGGAGCAGGTCTGTAGAGTGGGAGGTTGGAGCAGGTCTTTAGGGCGGGAGGTTGGAGCAGGTCTTTAGGGAGGGAGGTTGGAGCAGGTCTTATGGAGGGAGGTTGGAGCAGGTCTGTAGAGTGGGAGGTTGGAGCAGGTCTTTAGGGAGGGAGGTTGGAGCAGGTCTTATGGAGGGAGGTTGTAGCAGGTCTGTAGAGTGGGGGATTGAAGCAGGTCTTTAGGAAGGGAGGTTGGAGCAGGTCTGTATGGAGGTTGGAGCAGGTCTTACCCTGTAGGGAGGGATGTTGGAGCAGGTCTGTAGGGAGGAAGGTCTATAGTATGGGGATGTTCACAAATCGGCTGTCCTCATTTGGACACCATACACAACACCTCTCTGTGTTCTCAATTTAGTCTGGCTCTCAGAGACAGAGGAGAGAGAGATATGGGCGACTTTCAAGGGGAGCAGCATTCCTGTCCGCGAGGAGACCTATATGGACTGTGAGACAATTGTGTGTGTGTGTGTGTGTGTGTGTGTGTGTGTGTGTGTGTGTGTGTGTGTGTGTGTGTGTGTGTGTGTGTGTGTGTGTGTGTGTGTGTGTGTGTGTGTGTGTGTGTGTGTGTGTGTGCGCGCGCGAGTGCAAGGGCCCCCATCCGTCTCCCCTCTAAGGACGGGGAACTAGACAGAAGGTAATGGCCCCTTCTTCCTCTAATCCTCCAACAAGATGAGGGGGGTCGCCGGTTCAGAAGCCGGAGAAGAGTGAAAGGAGCGACGGAGGGGGGGCCCTTTCCACGGCCCATTGAGTCTTCATTCAAAGGGGCCCCGCGCTTCATTAAAAAAGGGAAGGCATCGTCTTCCAAAACAAAAGACAGCTCGTTGTTCATACTCCATCACAGCGAGCCAAGGGACCGTATTTGTTTTATCGTAAACAAAGAGCATCCGAGCGCACGTTTTCTAAGCACTGGTACAAATGTGTCATTTATGATGATTGTTTTGCCGAGTGTAAATAGATGATGATTGTTTTTTATGCGCAGAGTAAATCATGACCAGAGTACTCCTCTTTCCGACGTGCCACTTTTCCGTTGAATAAGAGAGATTGTCCAGACGAGTATTTCAGAAACAGTCCCAGACTGCATCGTTAAGTTGCATGAAAACAAGTTGGCCTAGTAATGTTGAGAGAGTCAACCTGATTTCTTGGAAACATACCAAACGAGAATTATGGTTCTGAGACATCAAACACATATGTACACACACGCACGCACGCACGCACGCACGCACGCACGCACGCACGCACGCACGCACGCACGCACGCACGCACGCACGCACGCACACACACACACACACACACACACACACACACACACACACACACACACACACACACACACACACACACACACACCTGTCACACTCTTTTCTCTGGAGACAGTTCAAGAGCGATGGTCAAGGCCTGATGTGTCTGTTTGTGTACAAATAAAAGTAAGCCTCCTTTTGTTAAAAGAAAAGGGCTGCATTTTTCAGAAGCTTCAAAAGGTAGCAGCAGAGTCATGACATCACTGAGTCTCAGGGTTCCTTGACAGCACAGCTCTGCCACGAGTGAAATGTGTTCAGAGGAGCCACTGGTTATCACGCATTAGCAGAGCACTCTGCTTTAGAGACCTATCTGCCTCTCTCTCTCTCTTTCCCCTTTATCTAGCTCTCTCTCTCTCTCTTTCCCCTTTATCTAGCTCTCTCTCTCTCTCTCCCCCTGCCTCTGCCCTTCTCTCCCTCCCCTTCCCTCTCTCCCTCCCCTTCCCTCTCTCCCTCCCCTTCCCTCTCTCCCTCCCCATCCCTCTCTACCTCTCTGTGACTCATTTTGCCTAATTTCACCCCCTGCCATGTGCAATGTTACTGACAGAGCATCCATCATGGTTAACACATGTCCATCAACCAGGCAACACTCCACCCATCAGCCCCAGAGTGCTGCGAGACGTCTCCACCACCTCCTAAACAGTACTCCCTAGTTCCAAAATGTCTGCGTCCCTATGAAAATGTTATGCAGATGCTTCGCCCCGCGGGATGAGTTAAAATGAGCAGGGGACTACCAGAAATTCCAATTGAGAAAAGTTTTCCTCTTTTCAGAGGTGTAAGACATTGATTATTGCAGACCAGGCCCATATCCCCGACACTCGAAGAAGGAGATGACGCTATAGAAGCCAGAGAGTGGGTGAATCGCCTCTACCCTCTACCCGTTCTATTGGCGAATGTGCAATCACTGGAGAATAAACTGGATGAGCTCCATTCGAGACTATCCTGTCAACCTGACCTGATCTGAAGAACTGTAATATCCTATGTTTCTCTGAGTCGTGGCTGAACAAGGACATGGTAAATATAAATCTAGCTGGTCTTTCTATACATCTGCAGGACAGAACGGTGGCATCGAGGAAGCTGAGCTCTTTGTTAACTTCTTGACGCTAGGGGCCAGATTTTTTTTTTTTTTTAATAACGTTCCCAACGTAAACGGACTATTTCTCAGGCCCAGATCGTAGAATATGCATATAATTTACAGATTAGGATAGAAAACACTCCAAAGTTTCCAAAACGGTCAAAATATTGTCTGTGAGTATAACAAAACTGATTCTGCAGGCGAAAACCTGCGGAAATCCAACCCGGAAGTGCTTTTTTTTCTATCCCTGTTCTGTTGCCTGCCCCTCCTCCATTTAAAGGCGTATCAACCAGATTCCTTTCCCAATGGCTTCCTCAGGCTGTGACCAGGCTTTAGACACAGTTTCAGGCTTTTATTTTGAAAAATGAGCGAGATTTTTCAAAACGAGTCAGGTGTCTTTTGATTAGTTCCTGCGCGCGAGAGGGGTAGCTCGACATTTTCTTTCTCTCTTTTATTGAATAAGTTACCGTCCGGTTGAAATATTATCGATTATGTATGTTAAAAACAAAAACAAAAAACAACTCTAGCTGCAGTGCCTGAACCCCTGAGCTCTAGCTGCAGTGCCTGAACCCCTGAACTCTAGCTGCAGTGCCTGAACACCTGAACTCTAGCTGCAGTGCCTGAACCACTGAGCTCTAGCTGCAGTGCCTGAACCCCTGAGCTCTAGCTGCAGTGCCTGAAACCCTGAACTCTAGCTGCAGTGCCTGAACCCCTGAGCTCTAGCTGCAGTGCCTGAACCCCTGAGCTCTAGCTGCAGTGCCTGAACCCCTGAACTCTAGCTGCAGTGCCTGAACCCCTGAGCTCTAGCCGCAGTGCCTGAACCCCTGAACTCTAGCTGCAGTGCCTGAACCCCTGAACTCTAGCTGCAGTGCCTGAACCCCTGAGCTCTAGCTGCAGTGCCTGAAACCCTGAACTCTAGCTGCAGTGCCTGAACCCCTGAGCTCTAGCTGCAGTGCCTGAACCCCTGAGCTCTAGCTGCAGTGCCTGAACCCCTGAACTCTAGCTGCAGTGCCTGAACACCTGAACTCCAGCTGCAGTGCCTGAACCCCTGAACTCTAGCTGCAGTGCCTGAACCCCTGAACTCTAGCTGCAGTGCCTGAATCCCTGTAGTGTAAGTGTTCTGCCAAGTTCGCCGTAGATAGTTCGTTTTTGATATAGCCCTTCGAGCCGAAGGGGAGCTAAGATAGGCCAGGTGAGGTGGACACAATGTCCGAGTCGGATGCCTGCGAATTCAGGCTTATGTCTAGGTCAGTCTGGGGAAGGTAGCCTGTCTGTCTGACCTTGGACCCCGAGGTGTGTGTGTGTGTGTGTGTGTGTGTGTGTGTGTGTGTGTGTGTGTGTGTGTGTGTGTGTGTGTGTGTGTGTGTGTGTGTGTGTGTGTGTGTGTGTGTGTGTGTGTGTGTGTGTGTGTCTGTATGTGTGTCTGTGTGTGTGTGTGTATGTTTTGTGTGTGTGTGTGGAGGGAGCAGCAGGTAAGGAAACAGTCCAAGGCAGCTCCTGCAGGTTCCTAGGAGATTTCACTACTACGGCAAAGTCTGTCTAATTGGCAAAACATTGGTACACACCGTCGCTGAACCACAGTCTCTCTCTCAAGCTCTCTTCCAGCTGCCTACACCACATTCTACACTTAATGTGTCATATCAAGTTGTTACGTAATTATTTAAGATTCTTAGATTTTTATATGATTAGTAAGAAGGTTACTACAGAGAGAGAGAGAGAGAGAGAGAGAGAGAGAGAGAGAGAGAGAGAGAGAGAGAGAGAGAGAGAGAGAGAGAGAGACAGAGACAGAGACAGAGACAGAGAGCGAGAGAGAGCGAGAGAGAGCGAGAGAGAGCCAGAGAGCCAGAGAGCCAGAGAGCCAGAGAGCCAGAGAGCCAGAGAGCCAGAGAGACAGAGAGCGACAGAGAGAGAGAGAGAGAGAGAGAGAGAGAGAGAGAGAGAGAGAGAGAGAGAGAGAGAGAGAGAGAGAGAGAGAGAGAGAGACAGAGAGAGACAGAGTGAGACAGAGAGAGACAGAGCGAGACAGAGCGAGAGACAGAGACAGAGACAGAGACAGAGAGAGAGAGAGAGAGAGAGAGAGGCTAACTATGGCAAACTCTTTCTAACCACCTAAAAATATGTGATTCCCAAACCTTCCATAACAAAGCCATCACCTACAGAGAGATGAACCTGGAGAAGAGTCCCCTAAGCAAGCTGGTCCTGGGGCTCTGTTCACAAACACAAACACACCTCACAGAGCCCCAGGACAGCACCACAATTAGACCCAACCAAATCATGAGAAAACAAAAATATAATTACTTGACACATTTGAAAGAATTAACAAAGAAACAGAGCAAACTAGAATGCTATTTGGCCCTAAACAGAGAGTACACAGTGGCAGAATACCTGACTACTGTGACTGACCCAAACTTAAGGAAAGCTTTGACTATGTACAGACTCAGTGAGCATAGCCTTGCTATTGAGAAAGGTCTCCGTAGGCAGACCTGGCTCTCAAGAGAAGACAGGCTATGTGCACACTGCCCACAAAATGAGGTGGAAACTGAGCTTCACTTCCTAACCTCCTGCCCAATGTATGACCATATTAGAGACACATATTTCCCTCAGATTACACAGATCCACAAAGAATTTGAAAACAAAACCAATTTTGATAAACTCCCATATCTACTGGGTGAAATACCACAGTGTGCCATCACAGCAGCAAGATGTGTGACCTGTTGCCACAAGAAAAGGGCAACCAGTGAAGAACAAACACCATTGTAAATACAACCCATATTTATGTTTATTTCTTTTCCCTTTTGTACTTTAACTATTTGCACATCGTTACAACACTGTATATAGACATAATATGACATTTGTAATGTCTTTATTCTTTTGAAAATACTGTGAGTGTAATATTTACTGTTCACTTTTTATTGTTTATTCCACTTTTGTTTATTATCTACTTCACTTGCTTTGGTAATGTTAACATATGTTTCCCATGCCAATAAAGCCCTTAAATTGACAATTAAATTGAATTGAGAGAGAGAGGGAGAGAGCAGGAGAGAGAGAGAGAGACAGAGAGCGAGAGAGAGAGAGACAGAGAGAGACAGAGACAGAGAGACAGAGAGAGAGAGAGAGAGAGAGAGAGAGAGAGAGAGAGAGAGACAGAGAGACAAAGTGACAGAGAGAGAAAGAGAGAGAGAGAGAGAGAGCGAAATCAAGGCTGACTTAAACCCACACAGTAGTAGTGAAGGTCCCTTGCATCAAGTGCTCGGTGTGAATTGAGCTATTGATTGAGTGGGAGATGATAGACTGTGAGATGATAGAGGAGGAGAGGATGGTATGATGAAAGGAGGAGAGGAAGGGAGAGGAGGTGCACAGTGACAGGGGCGCAGACAAGCCTGCCACCCCACTTCCCAAAGCCTGCACTTAGCATGCAGCTTTGATGTACAGCTACAGAGGGATGAGGAACGCCAAGGAGGGGAGAGAAAACAGTTTTTTCCTCAATAAAACAACATGGAACTAATGCGGAGGAAGAGTCAGAGCAGTGGAAGGACATATGGAAAGACCCACCGACAGACATACAAATGGACCAACAGACTGAAAAAGCAGATGGATGGACAGAGCAGGTATGTAACGGTGTTCCTCCTCCTCTTCATACGAAGAGGAGGAGTAGTGATTCGACCAAAATGCAGCGGGTTGTGAATACATAATGATTTATTAAATCAAACGACGAGACACGAAAACAAACACTTGGAAAGATTACAAAATAACAAAAACGAATGTAGACTGACCTTAACCATGAGAACTTACATATAACATGAAGCACGTAGGAACAGGTACAGACTAAATGACAAACGAACGAACAAACGCTACAGTCCCGTGTGGTGCGCAGACACAGACACGGACGACAATCACCCACAAACAAACAGTGAGAACAACCTACCTTAATATGACTCTCAATCAGAGGAAACGTCAAACACCTGCCTCTAATTGAGAGCCATACCAGGCAACCCAAAACCAACATAGAAACAGAAAACATAGACTGCCCACCCAAAACTCACGCCCTGACCATCAAACACATACAAAACAACAGAAAACAGGTCAGGAACGTGACAGAACCCCCCCCTCAAGGTGCGAACTCCGGGCGCACCCCTAAAACTCAAGGGGAGGGTCTGGGTGGGCATCTGTCCGCGGTGGCGGCTCCGGCGGTGGACGAGGACACCACTCCACCACTGTCTTTGTCCCCCTCCTTAGCGTCCTTTGAGTGGCGACCCTCGCCCCCGACCATGGTCCAGGAACCTTCACTAAGGCCCCTCCTACATAGAGGAGACAGCTCAGGACAGAGAGGTAGCTCAGGACAGAGAGGTAGCTCAGGACAGAGAGGTAGCTCAGGACAGAGAGGTAGCTCAGGACAGAGAGGTAGCTCCGGACAGAGAGGTAGCTCCGGACAGAGAGGTAGCTCCGGACAGAGGGACAACTCTGTACTAATGGCAGCTCCGGACTGGGTGGCAGCTCCGGACTGGGTGGCAGCTCCGGACTGGGTGGCAGCTCCGGACTGAGTGGCAGCTCATGACTGAGTGGCAGCTCATGACTGAGTGGCAGCTCATGACTGGAGGGCAGCTCATGACTGGAGGGCAGCTCATGACTGGAGGGCAGCTCATGACTGGAGGGCAGCTCATGACTGGAGGGCAGCTCATGACTGGAGGGCAGCTCATGACTGTAGGGCAGCTCATGACTGTAAGGCAGCTCATGCAGCTCCTGACTGGCTGGCGGCTCTGGCAGCTCCTGACTGGCTGGCGGCTCTGGCAGCTCCTGACTGGCTGGCGGCTCTGGCAGCTCCTGACTGGCTGGCGGCTCTGGCAGCTCCTGACTGACGGACGGCTCTAGCGGCTCCTGACTGACGGACGGCTCTAATGGCTCGGGACAGACGGGCGGCTCTAATGGCTCGTGGCAGACGGATGGCTCAGAAGGCGCTGGGCAGACGGATGGCTCAGAAGGCGCTGGGCAGACGGATGGCTCAGAAGGCGCTGGGCAGACGGATGGCTCAGACGGCGCTGGGCAGACAGATGGCTCAGACGGCGCTGGGCAGACAGATGGCTCAGACGGCGCTGGGCAGACAGATGGCTCAGACGGAGCTGGGCAGACAGGCAGTGCAGAAGGCGTTGGGCAGACGGCCGACTCTGCCCTGCTGAGGCGCACAGTAGGCCTGGTGCGTGGTGCCGGAACTGGAGGTACCGGGATGACGGCACGCACTTCAAGGCTAGTGCGGGGAGCAGGAACAGTGCGTACAGGGCTCTGGAGACGCACAGGTGGCTTAGTGCGTGGTGCCGGAACTGGAGGCACTGGGCTGGAGACACGCACCATAGGGAGAGTGCGTGAAGGAGGAACAGGGCTCTGGAAACGCACCGGAAGCCTGGTGCGTGGTGTAGGCACTGGTGGTACTGGGCTGGGGCGGGGAGGTAGCGCCGGAAATACCGGACCGTGTAGGCGTACTGGCTCCCTTGAGCACTGAACCTGCCCAACCTTACCTGGTTGTATGCTCCCCGTCGCCTGACCAGTGCGGGGAGGTGGAATAACCCGCACCGGGCTATGTAGGCGAACCGGGGACACCATGCGTAAGGCTGGTGCCATGTAAGCCGGCCCAAGGAGACGTACTGGTGGCCAGATATGTAGAGCCGGCTTCATGGCACTTGGCTCAATGCTCAATCTAGCCCTACCAGTGCGGGGAGGTGGAATAACCCGCACCAGGCTATGCACACGTACAGGAGACACCGTGCGCTCTACTGCGTAACACGGTGTCTGCCCGTACTCCCGCTCTCCACGGTTAGCCTGGGAAGTGGGCGCAGGTCTCCTACCTGCCCTCGGCCCACTACCTCTTAGCCCCCCCCCAAGAAATTTTTGGGTTGTACTTGCGGGCTTTTCGGGCTTCCGTGCTAGACGCGTCCCCTCATAACGCCGGTTCCTCTCTCCGGTTTCCTCCAGCTGTTCCCATGGGCGGCGATTCACTTCAACTTTAGCCCATGGTCCTTTTCCTTCCATGATTTCCTCCCAAGACCATAAATCCTGCTTCGTGCGCTGTCCGTTAACCCGCTGCTTGATCTGGGTTTGGTGGGTGATTCTGTAACGGTGTTCCTCCTCCTCTTCATACGAAGAGGAGGAGTAGTGATTCGACCAAAATGCAGCGGGTTGTGAATACATAATGAT
>NC_052313.1:55008693-55041182 GCF_016432855.1 Salvelinus namaycush
AGAGAACAGAGGATATAGAGAGAAAGAGAGAGAGAACAGAGGATATAGACAGAGAGAAAGAGAGAGAGAGAACAGAGGATATAGAGAGAAAGAGAGAGAGAACAGAGGAGATAGACAGAGAGAAAGAGAGAGAGAGAACAGAGGATATAGAGAGAAAGAGAGAGAGAACAGAGGAGATAGAGAGAAAGAGAGAGAACAGAGGAGATAGAGAGAAAGAGAGGAGAGAACAGAGGAGATAGACAGAGAGAAAGAGAGAGAGAACAGAGGAGATAGAGAGAAAGAGAGGAGAGAACAGAGGATATAGACAGAGAGAAAGAGAGAGAGAACAGAGGATACAGAGGGAAAGAGAGGAGAGAACAGAGGATACAGAGGGAAAGAGAGGAGAGAACAGAGGAGATAGAGAGAAAGAGAGGAGAGAACAGAGTAGATAGACAGAGAGAAAGAGAGGAGAGAACAGAGGAGACAGACAGAGAGAAAGAGAGAGAGAACAGAGGATATAGAGAGAAAGAGAGGAGAGAACAGAGTAGATAGACAGAGAGAAAGAGAGAGAGAACAGAGGAGACAGACAGAGAGAAAGAGAGAGAGAACAGAGGAGACAGACAGAGAGAAAGAGAGAGAGAACAGAGGAGACAGACAGAGAGAAAGAAAGAGAGAACAGAGGAGACAGAGAGAGAGAAAGAGAGAGAGAACAGAGGAGACAGACAGAGAGAAAGAGAGAGAACAGAGGATTTTGAGAGAAAGAGAGAGAGAACAGAGGAGACAGACAGACACTTTATTAACGATGACAGCTTCTCCATCCTCTAGGGGGAGATCAACAATTTCCAGGCCCAGGGACATGTACTAGTCCGTGGCGAACTAAATGTCAGAACTGGACAAGAACCCGACACCCTCAGCACACAGGGGCACAAACACCTACCTGGAGGTGACAGCATTCCTTCCCCCATATATGACAGACCAGCTCAAATCAGTCTTATGTAGCAAAATTTGACATGGTGTTTTTCACATTGGATAAAAGTAGAGACTCAGAGCTACAAAATGGTACATCATACACTGCATTTTTGAGGAACAATGGGAGAGTAATTCTGCTTTGAAAGTCGATAAACTTGTAAACTCACTTTTGAGAAAGTGGCCTTTGAATGTTTTGGTACCTACTGGAGAGCCCTCCTTTGTCTACACCCCAAACGTTTATTAGTCCCATACCCCAGTGGTTTGCAGAAGAGGATGTCTTCCTTATTGACCCCCATAAACGTAACGGACATATACCAGGAGCTGTGCCACGTCTGTTGACTCATCCAGCTGTAGTGTATAGAATTCACTGGCTTGTTTGCGAAGCAGTAATTGTTTCAAAACATCTTCTGCCATGTCACTGATGCGTCGTGAAACAGTGTTGTTTAATGAAGACATTGTCTGTATAGTTGTTTTACCTTTTCTCCCAGCATTGTCCCAGCCATATCTGCGGCAGCAGGAAGAATTATGCCCTCCACAATAGTATGGGGCTTGCCTGTCCTAGCCACTCGGTAGCTCACCATATAAGACGCTTCTAGCCCCTTCTTATTAATGGTATCTGTTGCTTTTATACATGTCTTACTACTCGAATGTTGTCTTTATTTTCACTCAAAAAACTCTTATTTTTCAAATTGTCATGTTTCATTTCTAAATGTCTGTGTAAAAGGGAAGGTTTCCCGTGAGAGAGTAACGGTTAATGTGATTGGATGTTAATTATTTGACTAGGCTACCTGTATTTTATATTGTGTTGTTATTCTGCTGAACACTAAATGGTAAAATTTTATTTTGGGCAGTGAAACGAGGCTACTCAGGCGAGAAAAACAACTGCTTTAAAATGTGAAGAAAAAGCTTTAAAAATAAATTAGAATCACATTTAGAATCAATTAATACAAATAATAAACATACCAAATAACACAACAGAAACTAAAGGTACAGGAGGTGGTGCAGCCCAGGAGGCAGGCGGCCATCTTGTTTCCCATAACTTCCAACGTATCAGACTCCATTACCCCCATGCTCCTAGAAACAACCATACCTTTGGACTGCATTCCCTCCTGTGGGCAGCCTCATGTAGATTCCGGTAACTTTGATAATTACCGGTAGCTTTGCAACCCGAGGCATGAATGATTTGAGTTTGATAAAAAAATGTTGTGAACAGCAACACATTCAGGACACTTTCATTCAAGGCCTCAGTGAGACTTCCTTGTAGAAGAGGAGGATGGGGAACAGCCTTGGCAAACTAACGTGATGGTAATTTCCTAAAATGAGCGTGGTTGTGTCTCCGAGGTTGTTTTTTGACAGAAAAAATAAATAAATGTTTGTCTCTTTTTTTCCTTTCTTTTTCTCTGTCTTCTCACTCTCTCCATCTTTCTGTTTCCTTCTCTTGTTTGATTTATTTTATATCCCCCCCCCCACACTCTCTCCATCTTTCTGTTTCCTTCTCTTGTTTGATTTATTTTATATCCCCCCCCCCCCCACACTCTCCATCTTTCTGTTTCCTTCTCTTGTTTGATTTATTTTATATCCCCCCCCCCACACTCTCTCCATCTTTCTGTTTCCTTCTCTTGTTTGATTTATTTTATATCCCCCCCCCCACACTCTCTCCGGCGCGCCGCTCAGTCAGCACATGTGGCCGAGCGGCTCTAATTAGTCCATAGCACGTCAGAGGGAATCGCTTGCTTGTTTACCCTTATTGAAATTAGCAGGCCTGCCTCCCAAGAGGCGCCAACAACGCTAATTAGGAGCTAGCTACAACCCAGTCTACCATGGCTGGGTTAGGAGAGGAGAGGAGAGGAGAGGAGAGGAGAGGAGAGGAGAGGAGAGGAGAGGAGAGGAGAGGAGAGGAGAGGAGAGGAGAGGAGAGGAGAGGAGAGGAGAGGAGAGGAGAGGAGAGGAGAAGACATGTAGCGGAAACTACGGGGTGAGAGTATGTGTGTGTGTCTGAGTATGTGATTAAATAGAAATATCCCCCCCCACACACACAATGAAGGAGTGTATGGACATCCCTCATTGTTTTGGGTGTCAAAGTGGAGAGATAAAATTCAAATGTATTTCCTTGTGAAAGGGGCTGTACTGTCACAGTCTCCTCCTCTCAGCTTGGCAGGATGTCTGTATGCACTGAGTTTTATAGCATGAGACGAACAGAGAAAGTCACTATGAAACATACCAGAGAGGCTGTCAGAATGGCCCTGACAAGCCTGACCAAGAACAATAGGACATGAATAAACCACAGAAAAGGAAGAAACCTGCACGAAAAACAACAGAGTGGTTGTGGATTAAATATTACCACATTTATAAAAGTGTCACTAGAACCCATTGTTAAAGTAGCCAATCCAAGTTGGTGCAAATGAGTAATCAATTTAGAAGGCAAGGTGCAGAATCTCTGAACACAAACTAACATCTCATTCGACGGCTATCGATTTCACTCCAATGAAACTATGCATTTCTACTTCTCATTCAAACCTCTGGACTGAGTCTGAACAACGTAGGCGCCGCTTGTCTCAGTGAATAGGAGTGTTAGTCTAAACCATGGAAATGAGCTCTACCTGACAACATCAATCTCCTGGTAACTTGGACTGGAATTTCAAAGAACAAAGAACATCCAAGTTATTCCCCACAAATAACATCCAACTTATTCCCACAAAGAACATCCAAGTTATTCCCCACAAAGAACATCCAAGTTATTCCCCACAAAGAACATTTAAGTTATTCCCCACAAAGAACATCCAAGTTAGTCCCCACAAAGAACATCCAAGTTAGTCCCCACATATGTAGACCCAATTTTCGCTTCTTCTGCTTCCACCAGCGGGCTTTTCAGCACACCTCCTCAACCAGCTGTTCCACACCCTTGTCAGTCGGCTATTACGTTGATTATCATCACTGTCAATCAGTGGGCTCCACCCCTTTTTATTTATTTATTTTTTTACATTTTATTTCACCTTTATTTAACCAGGTCGGCTAGTTGAGAACAAGTTCTCATTTACAACTGCGACCTGGCCAAGATAAAGCAAAGCAGTGCGACACAAACAACAACACAGAGTTACACATGGAATAAACAAACGTACAGTCAATAATACAATAGAAAAAATAAAGTCTATATACAGTGTGTGTAAATGGCATGAGGAGGTAGGCAATAAATAGGCCATAGTAGCAAGTAACTACAATTTAGCAGATTAACACTGGAGTGAAAGATGAGCAGATGATGATGTGTAAGTAGTGATACTGGTGTGCAAAAGAGCAGAAAAGTAAATAAAAACAATATGGGGATGAGGTAGGTAGATTGGGTGGGCTGTTTACAGATGGACTATGTACAGCTGCAGCGATTGGTTAGCTGCTCAGATAGCTGATGTTTAAAGTTAGTGAGGGAAATATAAGTCTCCTGCTTCAGCGATTTTTGAAATTCGTTCCAATCACCGGTAGCAGAGAACTGGAAGGAAAGGTGGCCAAAGGAGCAGTTGGCTTTAGGGATGACCAGTGAGATATACCTGCTGGAGCACGTGCTACGGGTGGGTGTTGTTGACCAGTGAGCTGAGATAAGGCGGAGCTTTACCTAGCATAGACTTATAGATGACCTGGAGCCAGTGGGTCTAGTGACGAATATGTAGCGAGGGCCAGCCGACTAGAGCATACAGGTCGCAGTGGTGGGTGGTATAAGGTGATTTTGGTAACAAAATGGATGGAACTGTGATAGACTGCATCCAGTTTTCTGACTAGAGTAGTGGAATTTATTTTGTAGATGACATCGCTAAAGTCGAGGATCGGTAGGATAGTCAGTTTTACTAGGGTAAGTTTGGCGGCGTGAGTGAAGGAGGCTTTGTTGTGAAATAGTCTTTTATCGATGGCGGTTATGATATTGTTTAGTACCTTGAGCGTGGCTGAGGTGCACCCATGACCAGCTCGGAAACCGGATTGCACAGTGGAGAAGGTATGGTGGGATTTGAAATGGTCGGTAATCTGTTTATTAACTTGGCTATCCAAGACTTTAGGAGGCAGGGCAGGATGGATATAGGTCTATAACAGTTTGGGTCTAGAGTGTCACCCCCTTTGAAGAGGGGGATGACCGCGGCAGCTTTCCAATCTTTAGGGATCTCGGACGATACGAAAGCGAGGTTGAACAGACTGGTAATAGGGGTTGCAACAATGGCGGCGGACAGTTTTAGAAAGAGAGGGTCCAGATTGTCTAGTGGACTGACAGGCAATAAAATAAAGAAGTGTCATTGTCACACACAGCGGTTAGGTGAAGTGAAATGTGTAGTAGTCAGGCATAGTAGTACAGCCTGGAGCAAATTATGCTTAAGTGCCTTGCTTAAGGGCACATCGACAAATTTTTCACCTTGTCGGCTCGGGTATTCAAACCTGCAATCTTAAAGTTACTGGCCCAACGCTCCAACCGCTAAGCTACCTGCCATTGCAGATGAAAGTGGGAAAAACTGGGCTGAGGGAGAGAGACGGAAGAGGGAGTGAGACATCTCACTCACTCCTTTTTCTGTTTCATATACAGCCAATGAACGAAGCAGACCAGACCCAGCTGCTACTGCATTGGTAGTGCCTATGGAAGAGCCACCCAGCAGAATGGAACTGTGACCATTATTTTCAACGGTAAACAGCCAGAAGAAGAAGAAGAATTCCATAGCCCTCATGAAGGAGAAACTCCAAAATGGCCGTCCTGGGTTTCTTTCCCCTCTCTGGTTTCACCAACTATTACTGACTGCATGAAAAGCAGAGAAGTTACATATGAGAAGCATGTTGTTGCTGCTGCATCTCTCATTCACAGCATCAGTTACTAACCATGCCTGTGGTGACAAATAAGTCCAGCTGGATCACACGGCACGTATCGCTTGGCAACAGTAAACGTGTTTGTTTCAACACAACAAACGTTGATCTTTCGCCCAAAACGAAGAAATGACCTCCACAATATGGGTAACCTCATTAGAATAGGAGCACAACCACAGGTCAGGTAAACGCTGCGAACCGTTTCAATCGAGGTCAAGGATCCGCAACTGGCGGCCTGTGGGCTGAAGTTGGCCCGCAGGTGATTTATTTCGACCCCCAAGTTTTCTGAGCAAAATAAACATCAGTTCCAAAGTATGCCTACACATGGATGTATACAAATGTAAGCACAGTTTGAAATGACGTTTTTGTCAAAAATGTGCAGTCTACAAATGATTTGTAATTATGTTCCGGACCCCTGACCATCCGCTCAACCTTTTCATAGTGAAAAGAGGAAAGAGAGAGAAAACCTAGCGAGAGAGACAGAGAGAGACAGAGACAGAGACAGAGAGAGAGAGAGAGAGAGAGACAGAGAGACAGAGAGACAGAGAGACAGAGAGAGAGAGAGAGAGAGAGACAGAGACAGAGAGAGAGAGAGAGAGACAGAGAGACAGAGAGACAGAGAGAGAGAGAGAGACAGAGACAGAGAGACAGAGAGACAGAGAGACAGAGAGAGAGAGAGAGAGAGAGAGAGAGAGACAGAGAGAGAGAGAGAGAGAGAGAGAGACAGAGAGACAGAGAGACAGAGAGACAGAGAGAGAGAGAGAGAGAGAGAGAGAGAGAGAGAGAGAGAGAGAGAGAGAGAGAGAGAGAGAGAGAGAGAGAGAGAGAGAGAGAGAGAGAGAGACTTTAACCATTTGTACATTGTTACAACACTGTATATATATATATAATATGACATTTGTAATGTCTTTATTGTTTTGAAACTTCTGTATGTGTAATGTTTACTGTTAATTTTTATTGTTTATTTCACTTTTGTATATTATTATTACCTCACTTGCTTTGGCAATGTTAACACATGTTTCCCATGCCAATAAAGCCCCTTGAATTGAATTGACAGAGACAGAGACAGAGACAGAGACAGAGACAGAGACAGAGACAGAGACAGAGACAGAGACAGAGACAGAGACAGAGACAGAGACAGAGACAGAGACAGAGAGACAGGGAGACAGAGAGACAGAGAGACAGAGAGACAGAGAGACAGAGAGACAGAGAGACAGAGAGACAGAGACAGAGACAGAGACAGAGAGAGAGAGAGAGAGAGAACACAAATTTTTTGAACACACAAAAAAAAATACACCTACCTTGGTCTGACCATATCTGCATCGGGAAACTTTAATAGGGCAGTGAATGCACTCAAAGAAAAAGCCCGCAGAGCAGTGTATGCAATAAAAATGAAATTATTCAAAATCAACATCCCAATTAGAATTTGGACCAAAATATTTGACAGTGTAATCCTACCAATAGCTCTTTACGGAAGTGAGGTTTGGGGGCCACTCAATAAACTGGACTTTAAAATGTGGGACAAACATCCAATTGAAGCCCTACATGCAGAATTCTGTCGGAAAATCCTACAAGTCCAGAGAAATACACCAACTAATGCATGTAGGGCAGAATTGGGCCGCTTTCCAGTAATAATGAAAATACAGAAAAGATCATAAAAATTTTGGCTACATCTAAATTCAAGTCCAAATTCGAGTCTGCAATTTAAAGCACTTCAAACCCAAGAGCTGAGCCCAGAAACGAGCCCTCTCAGTCAGCTGGTGTTGGACCTCACCAACCAAGCTGACACCAGCACTGCTTCAAAAGAAAGAATTCCAATAAACAAAATCATGAACCAATCAAAGGACTCATATATACAACATTGGAAAAACGAAACAAAATCCCAAAGCCGACTAAATTGCTATCTGACCCTAAACAGAGAATATGAATTGGCTGAATATCTCTACTCTGTCAGAGATACGAAGCAGAGACAGATCCTTACCAAGTACAGGCTGAGTGACCACCGATTGGCAATAGAAACCGGCAGACATAAAAAGACATGGCTACCCAAAGAGGAGCGTGTATGTGGTCACTGCACGACAGGGGAGGTAGAAACAGAGATGCACTTTCTCCTTTACTGTGATAAATATTCCTCACCAAGAGATTCATTATTCACAGAAATGTCTACATTTATTCCAAATTTTAACTTATTAAACCCAGAGGAAAAACTAAAAATACTCATGGGCGAAGGAGCAATGGCTCCTCTTGCAGCCAAATATGTATTTGCCTGCCATAGCCTGAGGGACACTGAATAATAACATCTGCATAGTAAGCAGTAACTTACTTATTATGACTGTTATTGTTATTACTGTTATTGTTATTACTATTATTATTGTTGTTTATCATTCCAAATAGTAGTGGTATGGGTGGTAATGGTAATGATAGCAGTTTAATGATGGTGGTGGTGGTAGTGGTGGTAATGATGATAGTAGTTGTAGTACCGATGTAATGGTGAAGATGACCGTTATTTAGTTTTAAGTTAGTTATAGTTTCATTTTTTATTACATTACATTCGATTATTGACTGTTACCATTTTATTGTTACTATTTTTATATTTAATTTTGTATTATTATTTACTGCCATTCTATATTATTATTTGTCATTGTTTATAATTTTATTACAATGTATATTGTATACATTGTTGCTTTGGCAATATTGACACAATGTTTTTCATGCCAATAAAGCAGCTTGAATTTGAATTTGAATTTGAGAGAGAGAGAGAGAGAGAGAGAGAGAGAGAGAGAGAGAGAGAGAGACAGACAGAGACAGAGAGAGAGAGAGAGAGAGAGAGAGAGAGAGTTTTGAGTTTTAAATATTCTTTATTGGGTCTGGGAGCCCACCACACAATAAATACTCATACAAAACCACAGTTACACATCAATTAAAAACACAACTCCAACTCCTCCTCCACAGTAACTAAACACAACAGCCTCTGAATACCCCATATACTCAAAAACAGATCAATATTGTTGACAAGTTTATAATAGGCAAACTCAACCCTTAGTCTCGCTGCCACCATTCCCTCCAGCATTCCCACCACATCCACAGACCCCTGTTCCCGAATACTGTTCTTTCGGGTCTTCCATATCGCTAATTTTGCTGCCCCTAATACAAAATTAAGCAACACAACGACACCCTTTTGCCTGAACCTGTACTTTGGCCCAAATATATACAGTTGGGAAGAGAAAACCTCTCCCAACGTTGAGAACCAGTCAGTGATCAGGTCAATCATCCCGACCAACCTGGGACACAGTAAAAACAGGTGTGCCAGACTTTCAGACTCTGCACAGAATGGACACCCTTCCTCAACAGTAGGGTCCAGATGTACCAGATGCATGTTGGTGGCTATAGCTCCATGTATGATCCTCCATTGGAGGTCAGCTGTCCTCTTATCAATCGGCAGTTTGTATAATGATCGCCAACAGCCTTTTGGGGAAGCACCTGGACCAAGCACACCCGCCCACCTCGTCGATTTTACCCCTTCCAGGGAAGAGGCATGGGACACCTTTACACATATTCTGTACATGGCCTTCTTTCCCACCTCCTTGAAATCCCCCAGCTCCGGGGTATCGAAGGAAAGCAGCATCCCCACGTCCTCCTCAAATGCCCCCACCGCAGCACTAACAATCAGTGCAGGGAACACATAATCCAGACCCTCCTTCCACCGATCAGAATTGGAAATGTTAGTCACATACTGACGATGAAGAACTGGCAAGGAGTCACAGACCTCAGCGACGACCTTCCTCAGTAGGCGAGATGATCGGATCCCCGCTCTTTCTCCCAGCTCCTCCAACGATCTGCTCCTGCTCTGCATCAGATGACCCAGCTTGGTGCACCCGACACCTAACAGGCATGAACGCAGGCTGGCTGAACCCAGAGCACTGGACTGGATGGCAGTGTTATAAAAAAGAGGCTCTTCAAAAAGCCACATCCCTGGTAGCGTGCCGGCCTTACGGGACTTGACCAGAACCCTCCAAGCCTGCATAACAGACTCATAGAATGGAGTCAGGCCATTCAACTCACCCCCCCCCAGCTTTAAGAGGAAAAGGTGCTTGTCTAAGCCCAAACAGCCTGCTCTCCTCATCAGTGCGTAGGCCGTGTCAACCCAGCTAGAACCGTCACTGTACAACAGTCTCTGGGCTGCTTGAAGCCGGAAAGCCATGATCCTAGAGGAAATGTCCACCAGGCCTTGCCCCCCCTCGTGCAGTGGCAGGTACAAAGCTGCAGCTTTGATCCAGTGTTGTCCAGACCAGAAGAAATTGACAAGGGTCCTCTGAAGCTCTTGTATCAGACCCTTTGGTGGCTGCAAAATCATTAGTCTGTGCCACAGGGTAGAAGCAGCAAGATTATTAATTACCAGTACCCTTCCCCTATAAGACAACTGGGGTAGCACCCATTTCCATCTTGACAGTCTGGCACACACTTTCTCCACTACACCCTCCCAGTTCTTTTTCTGAAAGACATCAGAGCCTAGAAAAACACCCAATGTCTTCATCCCATCTCTGCCCCACTGAAGCCCCCCTGGTAACCGTGGAGCGGACCCTATCTGAAGCTGACCTGCCCACAGCGCTTCACTCTTTCCCCAATTGACTCTAGCTGAGGAGGCACCCTCATACACCATTAAAGCGTCCGAGAGAACCTTAACATCCTCAGCCCCTGTAATAAAAACTGTCACATCATCTGCATACGCAGACAGTGCTATCGTGGGACCTTTCATTACACCTGGCACAGAGAAACCAGTAAGCTTCGCTCTTAAAAAACAAAGCATTGGTTCAATCGCCAGACTATATAACTGCCCTGAAATTGGGCATCCCTGCCTGATACCCCTTTGGACAGGGATGGGGCAACTCAAACCACCCCCCACCTTCACCATACACGAGGCCCCAGCATACAGTAAATTCATCCAAGACAAAAAAACATCCCCAAACCCAAAGGCTTTCATCGTTTTGAACAAATACTGGTGGTCCACTCGGTCAAAAGCCTTCTCCTGATCCAAAGAAAGTAAACCCACATTTACATCAGACAGTTTACAAATGTCTAGAACATCTCTTATCAGAAACAAATTGTCAACAATTGAGCGATCAGGTACACAGTAGGACTGGTCCTTGTGGACCAACAATCCCAGATACTCTTTCAACCTGTTTGAGAGACATTTTGAAACTATTTTATATTCTGCACACAGCAAAGCAACAGGTCTCCAATTTTTTATGAGAGCCAAATCCCCCTTTTTTGGCAACAGTGAAAGCACCGCACGTTGACAGGATACCGGAAGAGAACCCTCATGAAAAGATTCACACACCACTTCATAAAAATCCTCCCCAATAGACCCCCAAAAGTGCTTATAGAACTCAGATGGTAAACCATCAATGCCAGGGGCTCGGCCTGTTGAGAGCTGCATAACTGCTGTGGACAGCTCTTGCAGTGTAATGTCAGAGTCCAATGCGACTCTCTGTTCAGGTCCCAATTTGGGAAGACCATGTAACAACTGTTCAGTACACAGAGAGTCACAATCCTCCGCCTTATAGAGGGCAGAGTAGAAATCCACGGCATGTTGACGCATTTCACTGTCATCCGTGGTCACCTTCCCATCAGCGAGACGAAGGCAGACCATCTGTTTACGTTGTAATTTCGACTGTCCAAGGTTAAAAAAAAAGGCACTAGGAGCATCCATATCCTTGAGGGAAGCGAAACGAGACCTAATCAAGGCACCTTTCACTCTTTCATGCAGAAACGACCTCAGTTCATGTCTCTTGTCCTGTAAGTTCATGACTAGTCCAGGGTCATTCTGAGTGAGCAGCTTCAATTCAATTGATTTGATGTCCTGTTCAAGGGCATTGATAGTCTCTTTAACTTCAATTTGAGACAAAGCAGTATACTGTTGACAAAATACTCGTATTTGGGCCTTCCCAACATCCCACCATTGTCTCAAGGACTCAAAATTCCCTTTTGTAACCCTCCATTTTTCCCAAAACAACAAAAACCTTTCACAAAACTTGACATCATGTAACAATTTAACATTAAAATACCAGTAAGGTGATGACCTTCGTGGACAGGACAAGTGAATATCAACAGTTATAATGTGATGATCAGAGAAACCCACAGGAGTAATGGCACACCTTCCAACCCTACTACAGTATTGATCAGATACGTACAACCTATCTAACCTTGCTGCACTGACACGACCTTCATTCACTTTCAACCATGTGTATTGCCTAACTTTTGCATTCCTTACTCTCCACACATCAGAAAGCTCTAACTCAGTTAATAGGCCAGACAGGAAAGTGGCTGACCGCAGGTGAGGTTCTTCAGCGTTGCGATCAACAGTAAAATCCACAGTACAGTTCCAGTCCCCCCCTAAAACCATACACCCCTCTTGGTCACACTGTCTTAAGGTTTCTTTTATTTTATCAAACACAACAAGACGCTCTGTACCCTCATTAGGAGCATAAACATTCAAAAAAAACAAACAAAAACCCCATAACATCCACCTTGACCAATAGAACCCGACCCTTGACAATCTCTGTTGTAGATATCACAGTCACCCCTAAACCTGAGGAAAACAAGATGGCCACCCCAGCACTGAAATTAGTACCATGACTGAGTATATGCTGCCCCTCCCACCACATTCCCCAGTCAACCTCATTATCCTCATCACTATGTGTCTCCTGTAGGAAAACTACATTAAGCCTTTTCTGTTTTATTTCTTCTAAAACCCAAGCCCTCTTATTCCTGTCCCTTCCCCCATTAATATTGAGAGAGCCCACCCTTAGTACCTCCATGTAGAAAAGAGAAAGGAAAAGCAGAAGATACCACAGAGAAACCAAAGAGAAAGAAGACACCCTATGAAGCATGATCATCATCATTATTTAAATCTTTTCTTATTAACCTGACCACGTTTCCCACCACCTTTTGCTGCTGTAACAGCAGTAACAAATTTCCTCAAGCGAAACCGCTTCTTCTCACTCAACTGGTCTAACCCCACCGTCTTCTGTAACATCACAGCTGACCTCACAAACTTATCAACATCAAAATATTCTGCCAATTTGACAGATTTCCCAAAAGTCTGATCCAGAAACCCATTTACCTCCTCTAGATCATAAATTGAGTCCTCACCAGCTGCTGTCATATCAGAAGAGATATCCATATCCTTCTCCTGATCCTCCTCAGCTGAGGCCATAGACCACTGACTCCCCTCTACCCCATCCCTTTCAACACTCCCCACTTGCACCCCATCACTCGTACCAGGCATCTCCTCCACTACCTGGGAGACTAGCCCCACCTGAAACCCATTACCCGTGGTGGGCATCTCCTCCACTACATGAGAGCCCAGCTCCACATGAACCCCCTCCTGTACCCCATTACTCGTAGTGGGCATCTCCTCTACTACCTGGGAGCCTAGCTCCACATGAAACCCCTCCTGTACTCCATTACTCGTAGTGGGCATCTCCTCCACTCCCTTGGAGTCTAGCTCCACATGAACCCCCTCCTGTACTCCATTACTCGTAGTGGGCATCTCCTCCACTACCTGGGAGATTAGCTCCACATGAACCCCCTCCTGTACTCCATTACTCGTAGTGGGCATCTCCTCCACTACCTGGGAGATTAGCACCACATGAACCCCCTCCTGTACTCCATTACTCGTAGTGGGCATCTCCTCCACTACCTGGGAGATGAACTCCATATGAACCCCCTCCTGTGCCCCAGTACTCGTACTGGGCACCTCCTCACCAGTCTGAGGAACTGGCTCTTCAGATCCATCCTTACCTTCTACAACAATATTTTTCCGCTGCATAACATCTCCCTCTAATACAAGTTGCAAACTCGTGGCCTCAACACGGATAACTTGTTCCTCGGCAACAGGTGCTTGTGGCTGCTCAACCACTGTCAGCCCACCTCTCCCTACATCAGTGGGCCCAGGCGTTACGGTGACCACCTGCGCCCCTCCCTCTGCCTTCTCCCTTTTCGGGCAAGCATGTCGCTTATGGCCAACATCCCCACACTCAAAACACCGTTGACTACCCGTACTAGCATACGCCATATACATTCTATTGTCATACTTGACTTTAAACGATATCTCTAAAGTCTGCTCCGGTGAGTCCAAAAACATAAACACCTGTCGCCGAAACGACATAACCTGTTTCAACGCCGGGTGTTTGCAACCCAACGGAACAACCTTAATTGAGCTTGCAAACTTCCCAAAGCGCAATAACTCGCGCTCCAATAGCTCATTTGGAATAAACGGTGGTACATTTGAAATCGTTACCCTTGTTGACGGAGAAAAAAGCGGGGTAACTTGAATAAACATTCCCTTAAGAAGTACGCCCTGCTCAACCATACGATCAACAAGGCGCTCTTCCTTAAGAAATACCACCATCGCTTTATTCATCCGTGACGCATAAGCAACATTATCGTATCCTACCTTCTCTCCTACGGCAACCAGAAACTCCTCCACCGTGACAGTAGCTTCAGTAACACACCTAAAGCCGTGCCGAAGTGACAGGGACGGCATTCCAATTCTGGAAGCCATCCCCGCCAAAATCAAGGTAATTTCGATACGAAAAAACCCAAATACTTAATTCTACCACACCAAAAAAAAAAAATATATAATAATCTTAATCATGCACAGAAGAAACCAAAGAATGCCACCAAGAAAGAAAAAACCGAAAGAAAGAATTCTGAATATCTAACTCTACACAACACACGCGCTCCTTCGCTCATACAATTCCCAAACACTCCCAGCATGCAAAGAGAGAGAGAGAGAGAGAGAGAGAGAGAGAGAGAGAGAGAGAGAGAGAGAGAGAGAGAGATTCTCTCTAATAATTGGATTCTCCAATTACCTTGAATGAGTTACAGGACAAAATAAAAACCCTCCAACCCAAAAAGGCCTGTGGTGTTGATGGTATCCTTAATGAAATGATCAAATATACAGACAACAAATTCCAATTGGCTATACTAAAACTCTTTAACATCGTCCTTAGCTCTGGCATCTTCCCCAATATTTGGAACCAAGGACTGATCACCCCAATCCACAAAAGTGGAGACAAATTTGACCCCAATAACTACCGTGGAATATGCGTCAACAGTAACCTTGGGAAAATCCTCTGCATTATCATTAACAGCAGACTCGTACATTTCCTCAATGAAAACAATGTACTGAGCAAATGTCAAATTGGCTTTTTACCAAATTACCGTACAACAGACCATGTATTCACC
Organism: Salvelinus namaycush; assembly: GCF_016432855.1. Classification (NCBI taxonomy): domain Eukaryota; kingdom Metazoa; phylum Chordata; class Actinopteri; order Salmoniformes; family Salmonidae; genus Salvelinus; species Salvelinus namaycush. The sequence continues at coordinate 55,023,721 of NC_052313.1, forward strand.
CTACACACCCTAATTGACAACCAAACAAACCAAAACAAAGGCAAAGTCTTCTCATGCTTTGTTGATTTCAAAAAAGCCTTCGACTCAATTTGGCATGAGGGTCTGCTATACAAATTGATGGAAAGTGGTGTTGGGGGTAAAACATACGACATTATAAAATCCATGTACACAAACAACAAGTGTGCGGTTAAAATTGGCAAAAAACACACACATTTCTTCACACAGGGTCGTGGGGTGAGACAGGGATGCAGCTTAAGCCCCACCCTCTTCAACATATATATCAACGAATTGGCGCGGGCACTAGAACAGTCTGCAGCACCCGGTCTCACCCTACTAGAATCCGAAGTCAAATGTCTACTGTTTGCTGATGATCTGGTGCTTCTGTCACCAACCAAGGAGGGCCTACAGCAGCACCTAGATCTTCTGCACAGATTCTGTCAGACCTGGGCCCTGACAGTAAATCTCAGTAAGACCAAAATAATGGTGTTCCAAAAAAGGTCCAGTCACCAGGACCACAAATTCCATCTAGACACCGTTGCCCTAGAGCACACAAAAAACTATACATACCTCGGCCTAAACATCAGCACCACAGGTAACTTCCACAAAGCTGTGAACGATCTGAGAGACAAGGCAAGAAGGGCCTTCTATGCCATCAAAAGGAACATAAATTTCAACATACCAATTAGGATCTGGCTAAAAATACTTGAATCAGTCATAGAGCCCATTGCCCTTTATGGTTGTGAGGTCTGGGGTCCGCTCACCAACCAAGATTTCACAAAATGGGACAAACACCAAATTGAGACTCTGCATGCAGAATTCTGCAAAAATATCCTCCGTGTACAACGTAGAACACCAAATAATGCATGCAGAGCAGAATTAGGCCGATACCCACTAATTATCAAAATCCAGAAAAGAGCCGTTAAATTCTACAACCACCTAAAAGGAAGCGATTCCCAAACCTTCCATAACAAAGCCATCACCTACAGAGAGATGAACCTGGAGAAGAGTCCCCTAAGCAAGCTGGTCCTAGGGCTCTGTTCACAAACACAAACACACCCCACAGAGCCCCAGGACAACAGCACAATACTGATTTCTCTCCCTATCCTCACTCTGTTCTCTCTCTATCCCTCCACTCTGTTTCTCTCTCTATCCTCCACTCTATTTCTCTCCCTATCCTCCACCTGTTTCCTCTCTCTATCCTCCACTCTGTTTCTCTCTCTATCCTCCACTTCTTTTCTCCTCTCCTCCTCCACTCTGTTTTGTTTCTCGCTCTATCCTCTCACTATGTTTCTCTCCCTATTCCTCCACTCTGTTTCTCTTCCCTAATCCTTCACTCTGTTTCTGCTCTCTATTCCTCCACTCTGTTTCTCTCTCTATCCTCCACTCTGTTTCTCTCTCTATCCTCCACTCCTGTTTCTCTCTCTATCCTCCCTCTGTTCTCTCCCTATCCATCCACTCGTTTCTTTCTAATCCTCACTCTTTCCTCTCATCTCCACTGTTTCCTCGATCTCACTCTTTCTCCCAATCCTCCACTGCTGTTTCTCTCCCTATCCTCCCTCTGTTTTCTCTCCTTATCCTTCACTCTGTTTCGCTCTCTATCCTCTCACTATATTTTCTCTCTCCTATCCTCCATTCTGTTTTCTCTCCTATCCCCCTCTGTTTCTCTTCTACCCACTCTGTCTCCCACTATCCTCGCTTCGTTTCTCTCCTATCCTCCACTCTGTTTCGCCTCCCCATCTCCACTCTTTTTCTCTCCCTATCCTCCACTCTTGTTTCTCTCCCTATCCTCCACTCTGTTTTCTCTCCCCCTCCTCCACTCTGTTTCTCTCCCTATCCTCACACTCGTTTCCTCTCTCTCCTCCCTCTATTTCTCTCTATACCTCCACTGTTTCTCTCCTATCATCCACTCTATTTCTCTCCTATCCCTCCACTTCTGTTTTTCTCCCCGTACCTCCACTCTATTTCTCTCCCTTACCCCACTCTGTTTCTCTCCCATCCTCCACTCTTTTCTCTCTCTCTCCTCCATTCTATTTCTACTCTCATCTCCCCTTCTATTTCTCTCTTCTAATCCTCCACTCTATTTCTATCCCATTTTCCTTATTCACCTAGCTCCTCTCTATCCCTCCACTCTGTTTCTCTCCCTTCCCCCACTCTATGCTCTCTCTACTTCCATTTTATCCCTCCACTCTGTTTCTCTCCCTAGATCCTCCACTCTTTTTCCTCATCCTATCCTCCACTCTGTTTCTCTCTTCTATCCTCCACTCTGTTTCTCTCTCTATCCTCCACTCTGTTTCTCTCTCTATCCTCCACTCTGTTTCTCCTCTCTATCCCTCACTCTGTTTTCTCCATCTCATCTTTCTCTATCCTCCACTCTGTTTCTCTCTACCTACATCTGTTCTCCTCTACCTCCAATGTTTCTCTTCCCTATCCTACACCTGTTTTCTCTCATCTATCCTCCACGTCTCACCTACTTCCTCTCTCCCTATCCTCCACTCTGTTTCTGTCCCTATCCTCCACTCTGTTCTCTCTCTCCCATCCTCCACCTGTTTTCCTCTCTCCCCCCGTGTCTCCCTATCCTCCACTCTGTTTCTCTCTTCTATCCTCCACTCTATTTTCTCTCTATTCCTTCTCTCTCTGTTTTCTCATCCCTATCCTCCACTCTTGTTTCTCTCTCTAATCCTACCACTGTTCTCTCTCTAATCCTCCACTCTGTTTCTCTCCCTATCCCCATTTGTTCTCTATCCCACTGTTCCTTCTATCCCCATCTTCTCTCCGATCCTCGCACTCTGTTTCGCTCTCTCTATCTCACTCTGTTTCTCTCTCTATCCTCCACTCTTGTTTTCTCTGCCCTTACCTCCCTCTGTTTCTCTCCCTATCCTCCACTCTGTTTCTTTCCTACTTCTTTCTCTTATCCTCCACTCTGTTTCTAGTCTCTATCCTCCCTCTGATTTCTCTCTCTCTATCCTCCACTCTGTTTCTCCCTATCCTCCACTTCTTTTTCTCTCTCTCTCCTCACTCTGTTTCTTCCTCTCTATCCTCTCACTCTGTTTCTCTCTCCTATCCGATCCACTGTCTTTCAGTTTCTGTTCTCCCTATCCTCCACTCTGTTTCTTCTCTCTATCCTCAACTCTGTTTCTCTCTCTATCCTCCACTCTGTTTCTCTCTCTAGTCCTCCACTCTGTTTCTCTCTATCCTCATCTCTCCACTACTCACTGTTTCTCTCTCTATCCTCCACTCTGTTTTCTCTCTGCTCTAATATCCCCTCCACTTGTTTTCTCTCCCTCTATCCTGCCACCTGTTTCTCCCCTATCCTCCACTTGTTTCTCTCCCTATACTCTCTTCTACCCACTCTGTTTCCCTCTCTACTTCATCTTTTCTCCTCTATCTCCTGGTTTCTCTCCTATCTCACTCTTTTCCTCCTAACTCCACTGTTTCTCTCCTATCCTCCACTCTGTTTCTCGTTTCCTCCACTTATTTCCCTATCACGTCCCTCATCTCACTTGTGTCTCTCTCATCCGCCTTGCTCCATCCTCCATCTGTTTCTCTGCTCTCGTCCTCCTCTATTTCTCCTCCTACCTACACTGTTTTCTCTCTCTACTCCTCCACTGCTGTTTCTCTACCCTATCCTCCACTCTGTTTCTTTCCCTATCCTCCACTCTGTTTCTCTCTCTCTCCGTCCATTCTATTTATCTCTCTCTATCCTCCATTCTATTTCTCTCTCTATCCCCCTCGTTCTCTCCTATCCTCCTCTTTCTCTCTTATCCATCCACTCTGTTTTCTCTCCCTATCCTCCACTCTGATTTCTCTTCTCATCCTCCACTCTGTTTCTTCCTACCTCCTCTGTCCTCCCACCTCCTATTTCTCTCTCGTCCTCCACTCTATTTCTCCTCATCTCATCTACTCCTCATCTCCACTGTGTTTCTCTCCCTCTCCTCCACTCTATTTCTCTCTCTATCCTCCACTCTGTTTCTCTCTTCCTCCACTGCTTTCTCCCCTATCCTCCACTCTGTTTCTCTCTCTATCCTCCCACTCTGTTTCTCTCTCTATCCTCCACTACTCTGTTTCTCTCCCTATCCTCCACTCCTGTTTCTCTTCTCTATCCTCCACTCTGTTCCCTCTCTATCCTCCACTCTGTTTCTCTCCCTATCCTCCACTCTGTTTTCTCTCTCTATCCTCCACTTCTGTTTCTCTCCCTATCCTCCAATCTGTTTGTTCTCCCATCCTCCACTCTGTTTCTCTCTCTCTCCTCCACTCTATTTCTCTCTCTCTCCTCCACTCTATTTTTTCTCTCCCTTTTCCCTCACCTGTTTCTCCCCTATCCTCCATCTCCTTTCTTTCCTCCACTTCTGTTTCTCTCTCTTCTCCACTCTGTTTCTCTCTCTATCCTTCACTCTGTTTCTCTCTCTCTCCTCCATCTGTTTCTCTCCCTATCTCCACTCTATTTCTCTCTCTATCCTCCACTCTGTTTCTCTCTCCTCCACTCTGTTTCTCACCCGTCCTCCACTCTGTTTCTCTCTCTATCCTAATCCCCACTCTGTTTCTCTCTCTCTACTCCTCCACTCTGTTTCTCTCTCTCTACTCCTCTCATCTCTCTGTTTCTCTTCTCTATCTCTCCTACTCTCTGTTTCTCTCTCTCTCCTCCATCTCTCTGTTTCTCTCTCCTATCTCTCCGCTCTCCCGTTCTCTCTCTCTATCCTCCACTCTGTTTCTCCTCTATCCTCCACCTGTTCTCTCTCTCTCCTCCTCCACTCTGTTTCTCTCTCTCTCCTCCACTCTATTTCTCTCTCTACTCCTCCACTCTTTTCCTCTCCTCTCTTTTCCTCTCCTCTAATTCTCTCTCTCTATCCTCCACTTTTTCTCTCTCTATCCTCCACTCTGTTTCCTCTCCCTATCCTCCCTCTGTTTCCTTCTATCCTCCCCTCTGTTTCTCTCTCTCTATCCTCCATCTTTTTCTCTCTATTCCTCATTCTTTTCTCTCTCTATCCCTCCACTCTTTCTCTCTCTATCCTCCACCTCCTGTTTCTCTCCCTATCCTCCACTCTTGTTCTCTCCACCTCCACTCTGTTTCTCTCCCTCCTCTCATTTCTTCCTCTTTCCTCCACTCTGTTTCTTTCCTATCCTCACTCTGTTTCTCTCTCTATCCTCCACTCTGTTCTCTCTCCTCCTCCTCCACTTCTTTCTCTCTCTACCTCCATCTATTTCTCTCTCTCCTGATCTCTTCTCTCTACTCCTTCTCTTTCTCTCTATCCTCCACTCTTTTCTCTCTCTATCCTCCACTCTGTTTCTCTTCCTCCACTCTGTTTCTCTCCCTATCCTCCACTCTGTTTCTCTCTCTATCCTCCACTCTGTTTCTCTCTCTATCCTCCAATCTGTTTCTCTCCCTATCCTCCACTCTGTTTTCTCTCTCTATCCTCCACTCTGTTTTCTCTCCCTTCCTCCAATCTGTTTCTTCTCCCTACTCCTCCACTCTGTTTCTCTCTCTCCTCCACTCTGTTTCTCTCTCTTCCTCACTCTATTTCTCTCCCCTTTTCCTCACACTCCTGTTTCTCTCCCCTATCCTCCACTCTGTTTCTCTCTCTATCCTCACTCTGTTTTCTCTCCTATCCTCCACTCTGTTTCTCTCTCTACCTTCCTATCATATTTTTCTCTCTCCTCCTCACTCTGTTTCTCTCTCTATCCTCCACTCTGTTTTCTCTCTCTATCCTCCACTCTGTTTCTCTCCTCCACTCTGTTCCCTCCTCAATCCTCCACTCTGTTCTCTCTCTATCCTCCACTCTATTTCTCTCTCTCTCTTATCCTCCACTCTGTTTCTCCTCCCTACCTCCACTCTGTTTCTCTCTCTATCTCCTCTCCTCTTTCTTCTCTCTCTATCCTCCACCTGTTTCTCTCCCTATCCTCCACTCTGTTTCTCTCTCTATCCTCCACTCTGTTCTTCTCTCTCTAGTCCCTCCACTCATGTTCTTTTTCACTCCCTATCCTCCCACTCTGTTTCTCTCTCTCGTCCTCCACTCTATTTCTCTCTCTCACTCCACTCTATTTCTCTCTCTCCTCCACTCTTTTCTCTCCACTATCTCCACTCTGTTTCTCTCCCTATCCCCACTCTATTTCTCTCTCTATCCTCCACTCTGTTTCTCTCTCCTCCACTCCTGTTTCTCTCCCTATCCTCCACTCTGTTTCTCTCTCCTCTATTTCCTCCACTTCTGTTTATTCTCTCCTATCCTCCACTCTGTTTTCTCTCCCTATCCTCCACTCTGTTTCTTTCTCTATCCTCCACTCTGTTTTCTCTCATCCTCCACTCTGTTTTCTCTCCTATCCTCCACTCTGTTTTCTCCTCTCTATCCTCCACTCTGTTTCTCTCCCTATCCTCCAATCTGTTTTTCTCCTATCCTCCACTCTGTTTCTCTCTCTACTCCTCCACTCTATTTCTCTCTCTCTCCTCCACTCTATTTCTCTCCCTTTTCTCTAACTCTGTTTTCTCACCCCTATCCTCCACTCTGTTTTCTCTCAATCCTCCCTCTGTTTTCTCTCCCTATCCTCCACTCTGTTTCTCTCTCTATCCTCACTCTGTTTCTCTCTCTCTCCTCCACTCTGTTTCTCTCCCTATCCTCCACTCTTTTCTCCTCTCTCCTCCACTCTGTTTCTCTCTCTTCCCACTCTGTTTCTCTAACCCTATCCTCCACTCTGTTTCTCTCTCTATACTCCACTCTGTTTCTCTCTCTATCCTCCACTCTGTTTCCCCCTCCTCTATCCTCACTCTGTTTCTCTCTCTACCTCCTCTTTCTCATCTCATCCTTCCACTCTGTTTCTCTCCCTATCTCCACTCTGTTTCTCTATCCTCATCGTTCTCCCACTCTCTCTTTTCTTCTCTCTCTATCCTCCACTCTTTTTTCTCCCTATCCTCCACTCCTGTTTTCTCTCTCTCTCCTCCACTTATTTCTCTCTCTCTTCCTCCACTCTATTCTCCTCCCTTTTCCTCCACTCTTTTCTCTCTCTATCCTCCACTCGTTTCTCTCTCTATACCTCCACTCTGTTTCTTCCCTATCCTCCACTCTGTTTTCTCTCTCTCTCCATTCTATTTATCTCTCTATCCTCCTGCTTTCTCTTCTCTATCCTCCACCTTTTCTTCTCTATCCTCCACTCTGTTTTTTCTCCTCCCTATCCTCCACTCTATGTCTCTCTCCAGCCTCCATCTGTTTCTCTCCCTATCCTCCACTTCTGTTTCTCTCTCTATCCTCCACTCTGTTTTCTCCCTATCCTCCACTCTGTTTCCTCCTCTATCTCACTCTCTGTTTCTCATCTCTCTCCTCCACTCTATTTCTCTCTCTCCTCCACTCTATTTCTCTCTCTCCTCCCTCTATTTCTCTCCCTCTCCTCCACTCTGTTTCTCTCCCTATCCTCCACTCTATTTCTCTCTCTATCCTCCACTCTGTTCTCTCTCTCCTCCACTCTGTTTCTCTCCCTATCCTCCACATCTGTTTCTCTCCTCTATCCTCCACTCTGTTTCTCTCCCTATCCTCCCACTCTGTTTCTCTCTCTCTATCCTCCACTCTGTTTCTCTCCCTATCCTCCATCTGTTTTTTCCTCCTATCCTCCACTCTGTTTCTCTCTCTCCTCCACTCTATTTCTCTCTCTCTCCTCCCACTCTATTTCTCTCCCTTTTTCCTCCACTCTGTTTCTCCCCCATCCTCCACTCTGTTTCTCTCCTCCTCCACTCTGTTTCTCTCCCTATCCTCCACTCTGTTTCTCTCTCTACTCTCTGTTTCTCTCTCTTCCTCCACTCTGTTTTCTCTCTCCTATCCTCCACTCTATTTCTCTCCCTATCCTCCACTCTGTTTCTCTCTCCTCCACTCTGTTTCTCACCCTATCCTCCACTCTGTTTCTCTCTCTATCCTCCACTCTGTTTTCTCTCTATCCTCCCTCTGTTTCTCTCCCTATCCTCCACTCTGTTTCTCTCTCTATCCTCCACTCTGTTTCTCTCCTCTATCCTCCACTCTGTTTTTCTCTCCCTATCCTCCACTCTGTTTCTCTCTCTATCCTCCACTCTGTTTCTCTCTCTATCCTCCACTCTATTTCTCATCCTCCACTCTCTCCACTCCTATCTTCTCTCCTCTATCCTCCACTCTGTTTCTCTCCCTATCCTCCACTCTTCTTTCTTTCTCTCTCTATCCTCCACTCTGTTTCTCTCTCTATCCTCCACTCTAGTTTCTCTCCTCTCCTCCACTCTGTTTCTTCTCTCTCTATCCTCCACTCTGTTTCTCTCTCTCTCCTCCACTCTATTTCTCTCTCATCCTCCATCTGTTTCTCTCCCTATCCTCCACTCTGTTTCTCTCTCCTATCCTCCACTCTTGTTTCTCTCTATCCTCCACTCTGTTTCTCTCTATCTCCACTCTGTTTCTCTCCCTATCCTCCACTCGTTTCCTCCTCTATCCTCCTCTGTTTCTCTCCTATCCTCCACTCTGTTCTCTCCCTATCCTCCACTCTGTTTCTCCTCATCCTCCACTCTGTTTCTTCTCTCTATCCTCCACTCTGTTTCTCTCCTATCCTCCACTCTGTTTCTCTCTCTATCCTCACTCTTTTCTCTCCCTATCCTCCTACTTTTTTTCTCCCTATCCTCCACTCTGTTTCTTCTCTCTACTCCTCCACTCTTTTCTCTCTCTCTCCTCCACTCTATTTCTCTCCTACTCAACTCTGTTTTCTCTCCTATCCTCCACTCTGTTTCTCTCTCTATCCTCCACTCGTTTCTTCTCTCTCTATCCTCCACTCTGTTTCTCTCTCTATCCTCCACTCTGTTTCTCTCCTCTCTCCTCCACTCTGTTTCTCTCTCCTATCCTCCACTCTATTTCTCTCTCTATCCTCCACTCTGTTTCTCTCTCCTCCACTCTGTTTCTCTCTCCTATCCTCCACTCTGTTTCTCTCTCTATACCCACTCGTTTCTCTCTCTATCCTCCACTCTGTTTCTCTCCCTATCCTCCCTCTGTTTTCTCTTTCTCTCTCCTATCCTCCACTCTGTTTCTCTCTCTATCCTCCACTCTGTTTCTCTCCCTATCCTCCATCTGTTTCTATCTCATCCTCCACTCGTTCTCTCCTCTATCCTCCACTCTGTTTCTCTCTATCCTCCACTCTGTTTCTCTCTCTATCCTCCACTCTTTTCTCTCTCCTCATTCCTCCACTCTGTTCTCTCCCTCCTCCACTCTTTTCTCTCCTATCCTCCACTGTTTCCTCTCTTCCTCACACTCTGTTTCTTCCCTATCCTCCACTCTGTTTCTCTCTCTACTCCTCCACTCTATTTCTCTCCTATCCCATTCTTTCTCTCCTATCCTCCACTCTATTTCTCTCTCTTATCCTCCACTCTGTTCTCTCCCTATCCTCCACTCTTGTTCTCTCCACCTCCCTCGTTTCTCTCCCTATCCTCCACTCTATTTCTCTCCTATTCCTCCACTCTGTTTCTCTCCCTCTCCTCCACTCTGTTTCTCTCTCTATCCTCACTCTGTTTCTCTCTCTCCTCCTCCACTCTGATTTCTCTCTACTCCCACTCTGATTTCTCTCTCTCCTCACTCTGTTTCTCTCCCTATCCTCCACTCTGTTTCTCTCTCTACTCCACTCTTTTCTCTCTTATCCTCCACTCTGTTTCTCTCTATCCTCCACTCTGTTTCTCTCCCTATCCTCCACTCTGTTTCTCTCCTATCCTCCACTCTGTTTCTCTTCTCTCCTATCCCTCCACTCTGTTTCTCTCTCTATCCTCCACTCTGTTTCTCTCCCTATCCTCCACATCTGTTTTTCTCCCTATCCTCCACTCTGTTCTCTCTCTCCTCCACTCTCATTCTCTTTCTCCTCACTCTATTTCCTCCTTCCTCACTCTGTTTCTCTCTATCCTCCACTCTGTTTTCTCTCTACCTCCACTCTGTTTCTCTCCCTATCCTCCACTCTGTTTCTCCTCTCTATCCTCCACTCTGTTTCTCTTCCTCTCCTCCACTCTGTTCTCTCTCCCTATCCTCCACTCTATTTCTCTCTCTATCATCCTCCACTCTGTTTCTCTCTCTCTCCCACTCTGTTTCCTCCTATCCTCCACTCTGTTTCTCTCCTATCCTCCACTCTGTTTCTCTCTCTATCCTCCACTCTGTTTCTCTCCCTATCCTCCACTCTGTTTCTCTCCTATCCTCCACTCTGTTTCTCTCTCTATCCTCCACTCTGTTTCTCTCCCTATCCTCCATCTGTTTCTCCCTATCCTCCACTCTGTTTCTCTCTCTCCTCCACTCTTATTCTCTTCTCTCCTCCACTCTTTTCTCTCCCTTTTTCTCCACTCTGTTCTCCCCCTATCCTCCACTCTGTTTTCTCCTCTCCTCCACTCTGTTTTCTCTCCTATCCTCCACTCTGTTTCTCTCTCTATCCTCCACTCTGTTTCTCTCTCTCTCCTCCACTCTGTTTCTCTCCCTATCCTCCACCTCTATTACTCTCTCTATCCTCACATCTGTTTCTCTCTCCTCCACTCTGTTTCTCCCCTATCCTCCACTCTGTTTCTCTCTCTATCCTCACTCTTTTTCTCTCTTATCCTCCACTCTGTTCTCTCCCTATCCTCCACTCTGTTTCTCCTCTCTATCCTCCACTCTGTTTCTCTCTCTATCCTCCACTCTGTTTCTCTCCCTATCCTCCACTCTGTTTTCTCTCTCTATCCTCCACTCTGTTTCATCTCTCTATCCTCCACTCTGTTTCTCTCCCTATCCTCCATTGTTTCTCTCTTCTCATCCTCCACTCTATTTCTCTCCTCTCTGTCTCTCCCTCTATTTCTCCACTCTCCTATTTCCTCCACTCTGTTTCTCCCCCTATCCTCCACTCTGTTTCTCTCTCCTCCACTCTGTTTCTCTCCTATCCTCCACTCTGTTTCTCTCTCTATCCTCCACTTCTGTTTCTCTCCCTATCCTCACACTCTGTTTCTTTCTCTATCCTCCACTCTGTTTCTCTCTCTATCCTCCACTCTGTTTCTCTTTCTCTCTACCTTCCACTCTGTTTCTCTCCCTATCCTCCACTCTGTTTCTCTCTCTATCCTCTCACTCTGTTTCTCTCTCTCTTCCTCCACTCTGTTTCTCTCCCTATCCTCCACTCTTTCTCTCTCTATCTTCACTCTGTTTCTCTCTCCTCCACTTCTGTTTTCTCTCACCCTATCCTCCACTCTGTTTCTCTCTCTACCTCCACTGACTTCTGTTTCTCTTCTCTATCCTCCACTCTGTTTCTTCTCTCCCTATCCTCCACTCTGTTTCTCTCTCTATCCTCCACTCTGTTTCTCTCTCTCTCTATCCTCCCCTCTGTTTCTCTCCCTATCCTCCACTCTGTTTCTCTCTCTATCCTCCACTCTGTTTTCTCTCTCTATCCTCCACTCTGTTTTTCCTCACTATCCTCCACTCTGTTTCTCTCTCCATCCTCCACTCTGTTCTCTCCTCTATCCTCCACTCTTTCTCTCCCTTCCTCCACTCTATTTCTCTCTATTCCTCCACTGTTTCTCTCTCTATCCTCCACTCTGTTTCTCCTCCTATCCTCCACTCTGTTTCTTCCCTATCCTCCACTCTGTTTTCTCTCTCTCCTCCATCTTTCTCTCCTATCCATCTCCTCTTATCCTCTATTTCCTCTCTCTATCCTCCACTCTGTTTCTCTCCTATCCTCCATCTATGTCTCATCTCCACCTCCACTCTGTTTCTCTCCCTATCCTCCACTCTTTTCTCTCTCTATCTCCACTCTGTTCTATCCCTATCCTCCACTCTGTTCTCTCTCTATCCTCCACTCTGTTTCTCTCTCTATCCTCCACTCTGATTTTCTCTCTCTCCTCCACTCTGTTTCTCTCTCTCCTCCACTCTATTTCTCTCCCTATCCTCCACTCTGTTTCTCTCCTATCCTCACTCTACTCCTATTTCTCTCTCTATCCTCCACTCTGTTTCTCTCTATCCTCCACTCTGTTTCTCTCCCTATCCTCCACTCTGTTTCTCTCTCTATCCTCCACTCACTGTTCTCTCTCTATCCTCCACTCTGTTTCTCTCCTATCCTCCACTCTGTTTCTCTCTATCCTCCACTCTGTTTCTCTCTCTATCCTCCCTCTTGTTTTCTCCTCCCTATCCTCCACTCTGTTTCTCTCTCTATCCTCCACTCTGTTCTCTCCCTATCCTCCAATCTTTTTTCTCCCTAGCCTCCACTCTGTTTCTCTCCTACTCTTCCCCACTCTATTCTCTCTCTCTCTATCCTCCCTCTATTTCTCTCCCTTTTCCTCCACTCTGTTTCTCCCCTATCCTCCACTCTGTTTCTCTCTCCCTCCACTCTGTTTCTATCCCTATCCTCCCTTTTTTCTCTCTCTATCCTTCACTCTGTTTTCCTCTCTCCCTCCACTCTGTTCTCTCCCTATCCTGCCACTCTGTTTCTCTCTCTATCCTCCACTCTGTTTCTCTCTACTCCTCCACTCTGTTTCTCACCCTATCCTCCACTCTGTTTCTCTCTCTATCCTCCACTCTGTTTCTATCTCTCTATCCTCCACTCTGTTTCTCTCCCTATCTCTCTCCCTCCTCTGTTTCTCTCTCTATCCTCCACTCTGTTTCTCTCTCTATCCTCCACTCTGTTTCTCTCCCTATCCGCCACTCTGTTTCCTCCTCTCTATCCTTCCCTCTTGTTTCTCTCTCTATCCTCCACTCTGTTTCTCTCTCTATCCTCCACTCTGTTTCTCCTCTCTATCCTCACTCTGTTTCTCTCTCTCTATCCTCACTCTGTTTCTCTCTCCTATCCTCCACTCTGTTTCTCTCCCTATCCTCCACTCTGTTTCTCTCTCTCTCCTCCACTCTTTTCTCTCCCTACCTCCACTTTCTCCCACTCCACTTGTTTCTCCCCCTATCCTCCACTTCTTTTCTCTCTCCTCCACTCTGTTTTCTCTCTCTATCCTCCACTCTGTTTCTCTCTCTATCCTCACTCTGTTTCTCTCCCTATCCTCCACTCTGTTTTCCTTCCTCCCTATCCTCCACTCTGTTTCTCTCTCTCTCCTCCACTCTATTTTCTCTCTCTATCTCCTCCACTCTTTTCTCATCCCTTCCTCCACTGTTTCTCTCCTATCCTCCACTCTGTTTCCTCATCCTCACTCTGTTTCTCTTCCCTATCCTCCACTCTGTTTTCTCTCTCTATCCTTCACACTCTGTTTCTCTCTCTATCCTCCACTCTGTTTCTCTCCTATCCTCCACTCATTTCTCTCTCTATCCTCCACTCTGTTTCTCTCTCCTCCCACTCTGTTTCTCCCTATCTCCACTCGTTTCTCTCTCTATCCTCCATCTGTATCTCTCTATCCTCCACTCTGTTTTCTCTCCCTATCCTCCACTCTGTTTCTCTCTCTATCCTCCACTCTGTTTTCTCTCTATCCTCCACTCTTTTCTCCTCCTATCCCTCACTCTGTTCTCTCTCTATCCTCCACTCTGTTTCTCTCTCTCTATCCTCCACTCTGTTTCTCTCCCTATCCTCCACTCTGTTTCTCTCTTCCTCCACTCTGTTTCTCTCTCCCTCTACTCACTCTGTTTCTCTCCCTTTCCTCACTCTGTTCTCCTCTATCCTCACTCTGTTTCTCTCTATCCTCCACTCTGTTTTCTCTCCCTATCCTCCACTCGTTTCTCTCCTCATCCTCTTACACTCTTTCTCTCTATCACTCTTCCTCCCTACCTCCATCTCTGCTGTTTCTCCCCTATCCTCCACTCTGTTTCTCATCTCCTCCACTCCTGTTTCTCTCCTATCCTCCACTCTGTTTCTCTCTCTATCCTCACTCTGTTTTCTCTCCTATCCTACACTTCTTTCTTCTCTATCCTCCTACTCTGTTCTCTCTCTCTACCTCCTCTGTTTCTCTCTCTATCCTCCACTCTGTTTCTCTCCCTATCCTCCACTCTGTTTCTTTCCTATCCTTCACTCTGTTCTCTCTCTATTCCTCCACTCTGTTTCTCTCTCTATCCCTCCACTCTGTTTCTCTCTCTATCCTCCACTCTGTTTCTCTCTCTATCCTCCACTCTGTTTCTCTCACCTATCCTCCACTCGTTTCTCTCTCTATCCTCACTCTGTTTCTCTCTCTCTATCCTCCACTCTGTTTCTCTCCTATCCTCACTCTGTTTCTCTCCTATCCTCCACTCTGTTTCTCTCCTATCCTCCACTCTGTTTCTCTCCTATCCTCACTCTGTTTCGCTCTCTATCCTCCACTCTATTTCTCTCCTATCCTCCACTCTGTTTCTCTCCTATCCTCCACTCTGTTTCTCTTCTATCCCCACTCTGTTTCTCCTCCCTATCCTCCACTTCGTTTCTCTCTCTATCCTCCACTCTGTTTCTCATCCTCCATCCTCCACTCTGTTTTCTCTCCTATCCTCCACTCTGTTTCCTCTCCCTATCCCCTCTGTTTCTCTCTCTCCTCACTCTGTTTCTCTCCCTATCCTCCACTCTGTTTCTCTCTACGCTCCTCCACCTCTATTTCTCTCTCTATCCTCCACTCGTTTCTCTCTCTATCCTCACTCTTTTCTCTCCCTATCCTCCACTCTGTTTCTCTCTCTCCTCTATCCTCCACTCTGTTTCTCTCCTATCCTCCACTCTGTTTCTCTCTCCTATCCTCCACTCTGTTTCTCTCTCTCTCCTCCACTTCTATTTTCTCTCTCTATCCTCCATTCTATTTCTCTCTCTATCCTCCACCTGTTTCTCTCTCTATCCTCCACTCTGTTTCTCTCCCTATCCTCCACTCTATGTCTCTCTCTATCCTCCACTCTGTTTCTCTCTCTATCCTCCACTCTATTTCTCTCTCTATCCTCCACTCTGTTTCTCTCTCTCCTCCACTCGTTTCTCTCCCTATCCTCCACTCTGTTTCTCTCCCTATCCTCCACTCTGTTTTCTCTCTCCTATCCTCCATCTGTTCTCTCCTATCCTCACTCTGTTTCTCTCTCTATCCTCCACTGTTTCTCTCTCTATCCTCCATCTGTTTCTCTCCCTATCCTCCACTCTGTTTCTCTCTCTATCCTCCACTCTGTTTTCTCTCTCTATCCTCCACTCTGTTTTCTCTCTCTATCCTCCACTCTGTTTCTCTCCCTATCCTCCACTCTGTTTCTCTCTCTATCCTCCACTCTGTTTCTCTCCTATCCTCCACTCTGTTTCTCTCCCATCCTCCACTCTGTTTCTCCTCCTATCCTCCACTTGTTTCTCTCTCTATTCCTCCTCGCCCCCACACTCTGTTTCTCTCCTATCCTCACTCTGTTTCTCTCTCTATCCTCCACTCTTTTCTCTCTCAACCTCCACTCTGTTTCTCTCCCTATCCTCCACTCTTCTTTCTCTCTCTATCCTCCACTCTGTTTCTCTCCCTATCCTCCACTCTGTTTCTTTCTCCTCCCTATCCTCCACTCTGTTTCCTCTCTCTATCCTCCACTGTTTCTCTCTCTATCCTCCACTCTATTTCTCCACTCCCTATCCTCCACTCTGTTTCCTCTCTCTATCTCTCCACTCTGTTTCTCTCTCTATCCTCCACTCTGTTTCTCTCCCTACCCTCCACTCTGTTTTCTCTCCCTATCCTCCACTCTGTTTCTCTCTCTATCCTCACTCTGTTTCCTCTCTCTATCCTCCACTCTATTTCTCTCACCTATCCTCCACTCTGTTCTCTCCTCTATCCTCCCCCACTCTGTTTCTCTCTCTCTCCTCCACTCTGTTTCTCTCTCTATCCTCCACTCTGTTTCTCTCCCTATCCTCCACTCTGTTTCTCTCCATATCCTCACTCTGTTTCTCTCTCTATCCTCCACTCTGTTTCTCTCTCTATCCTACACTCTGTTTCTCTCTCTATCCTCCACTCTGTTTCTCTCTCTCTATCCTCCACTCTGTTTCCTCTCCCTATCCTCACTCTGTTTCCTCTCTATCCTCCACTCTGTTTCTCTCCTATCCTCCACTCTGTTTCTCTCTCTATCCTCCACTCTGTTCTCTCCTCTATCCTCCACTCTGTTTCTCACCCTATCCTCCACTCTGTTTCTCTCTCTATCCTCCACTCTTTTTATCTCTCTATCCTCCACTCTGTTTCTCTCCCTATCCTCCACTCTGTTTCTCTCTCTATCCTCCACTCTTTTTCTCTCTCTATCTCCACTCTGTTTTCTCTCTCTATCCTCCACTCTGTTTCTCTCCTATCCTCCACTCTGTTTTCTCTCTCTCTCCTCCACTCTATTTCTCTCTACCATCCTCCACTCTTTCTCTCCTATCCTCCACTCTGTTTCTCTCTCCCCATATTCCCTATCTCCCTCTGTTTCTCTCTATCCTCCACTCTCGTTCTCTCCCTATCCTCCACTCTGTTTCTCCTCTCTATCCTCCACTCTGTTTCTCTCCCATCCTCCACTCTGTTTCTCTCCTCCCTATCTCCACTCTGTTTTCTCTCTCTCTCCTCCACTTCTATATTCTCTCTCTCTCCTCCACTCTATTTCTCTCCCTTTTTTCCCTCCACTCTGTTTCTCCCTATCCTCCACTCTGTTTCTCTCTCCTCCACTCTGTTTCTCTCCCTATTCCTCCACTCTGTTTCTCTCCTCTTATCCTCTCACTCTGTTTCTCTCTCTCTCCTCCACTCTGTTTCTCCCTCCCTATCCCCACTCTATTTCTCTCTCTATCCTCCACTCTGTTCTCTCTCCTCCACTCTTTCTTCACCTATCCTCCACTCTGTTTCTCTCTCATATCCTCCACTCTTTTCTTCTCTCTATCCTACACTCTGTTTCTCTCCCTATCCTCCACTCTGTTTCTCTCTCTATCCTCCACTCCACTCTGTTGTCTCTCTCTATCCTCCACTCTGTTTTCTCTCCTATCCTCCACTCTGTTTCTCTCTCTATCCTCCACTCTGTTTCTCTCTCTATCCTCCACTCTGTTTCTTCTCCTATCCTCCACTCTGTTTCTCTCTCTCTCCTCCACTCTATTTCTCTCTCTCTCTCCTCCACTCTATTTCTCTCCCTTTTCCTCCACTCTGTTTCTCCCCTATCCTCCACTCTGTTTCTCTCTCCTCCACTCGTTCTCTCCTATCCTCCACTCTGTTTCTCTCTCTCTCCTCCACTCTATTTCTCTCCTATCCTCCACTCTTTCTTCTCCACCCTAACCTCCACTCTGTTTCTCCACTATCCTCCACTCTGTTTCTCTCTCCTCCACTCTGTTCTCTCCATCCTCCACTCTGTTTCTCTCTCTATCCTTCACTCTGTTTCTCTCTCTATCCTCACTCTGTTTCTCTCTCTATCCTCCACTCTGTTTCTCTCTCTACTCCTCCACTCTGTTTCTCTCCTATCCCCACTCTATTTCTCTCCCTATCCTCCACTCTGTTCTTCTCCTACCTCACTCTGTTTTTCCTCTCTGTTTCCTCCCTCTGTATCTCCTCTCTTTACATCTCTCCTACTCTGTTTCTCTCTCCCCCTCTCTCCCTATCCTCCACTCTTTCTCCACTAATCTTCCACTCTGTTTCTCCTCCTAATCCG
>NC_052313.1:55041282-55061282 GCF_016432855.1 Salvelinus namaycush
TAGACCCAACCAAATCATGAGAAAACAAAAAGATAATTACTTGACACATTGGAAAGAATAACAAAAAAACAGAGCAAACTAGAATGCTATTTGGCCCTAAACAGAGAGTACACAGTGGCAGAATACCTGACCACTGTGACTGACCCAAACTTAAGGAAAGCTTTGACTATGTACAGACTCAGTGAGCATAGCCTTGCTATTGAGAAAGGCCGCCGTAGGCAGACATGGCTCTCAAGAGAAGACAGGCTATGTGCACACTGCCCACAAAATGAGGTGGAAACTGAGCTGCAATTCCTAACCTCCTGCCCAATGTATGACCATATTAGAGAGACATATTTCCCTCAGATTACACAGATCCACAAAGAATTTGAAAACAAATCCAATTTTGATAAACTCCCATATCTACTGGGAGGAAATTCCACAGTGTGCCATCACAGCAGCAAGATTTGTGACCTGTTGCCACAAGAAAAGGGCAACCAGTGAAGAACAAACACCATTGTAAATACAACCCATATTTATGCTTATTTATTTTAACTTGTGTGCTTTAACCATTTGTACATTGTTACAACACTGTATATATATATATAACATTTGTAAGTCTTTATGTTTTGAAACTTTTGTATTGTAATGTTTACTGTTAATTTGTATGTTTATTTCACTTTTGTATAATATCTACCTCACTTGCTTTGGCAATGTTAACACATGTTTCCCATGCCAATAAAGCCCCTTGAATTGAAATTGAATTGAAATTGAATTGAGAGAGAGAGAGAGGAGGAAGGAGAGACGATGAGAGCGTGAGGAGACGAGGATCCCTATCCTCCACTGTTTCTCTCTCTATCCTTCACTCTGTTTCTCTCTCTATCCTCCACTCTGTTTCTCTCCCTATCCTTCACTCTGTTTCTCTCCCTATCCTCCACTCTGTTTCTCTCCCTATCCTCCACTCTGTTTCTCTCCTTATCCTTCACTCTGTTTCGCTCTCTATCCTCCACTATATTTCTCTCCCTATCCTCCATTCTGTTTCTCTCCCTATCCTCCACTCTGTTTCTCTTCTATCCTCCACTCTGTTTCTCTCCCTATCCTCCACTCGGTTTCTCTCTCTATCCTCCACTCTGTTTCTCTCCCCATCCTCCACTCTGTTTCTCTCCCTATCCTCCACTCTGTTTCTCTCCCTATCCTCCACTCTGTTTCTCTCCCCATCCTCCACTCTGTTTCTCTCCCTATCCTCCACTCTGTTTCTCTCTCGCTCCTCCACTCTATTTCTCTCTCTATCCTCCACTGTTTCTCTCTCTATCCTCCACTCTATTTCTCTCCCTATCCTCCACTCTGTTTCTCTCCCTATCCTCCACTCTATTTCTCTCCTTATCCTCCACTCTGTTTCTCTCCCTATCCTCCACTCTGTTTCTCTCTCTCTCCTCCATTCTATTTCTCTCTCTATCCTCCATTCTATTTCTCTCTCTATCCTCCACTCTATTTCTCTCTCTATCCTCCACTCTGTTTCTCTCCCTATCCTCCACTCTATGTCTCTCTCTATCCTCCACTCTGTTTCTCTCTCTATCCTCCACTCTATTTCTCTCTCTATCCTCCACTCTGTTTCTCTCTCCCTCCACTCTGTTTCTCTCCCTATCCTCCACTCTGTTTCTCTCCCTATCCTCCACTCTGTTTCTCTCTCTATCCTCCACTCTGTTTCTCTCTCTATCCTCCACTCTGTTTCTCTCTCTATCCTCCACTCTGTTTCTCTCTCTATCCTCCACTCTGTTTCTCTCCCTATCCTCCACTCTGTTTCTCTCTCTATCCTCCACTCTGTTTCTCTCTCTATCCTCCACTCTGTTTCTCTCTCTATCCTCCACTCTGTTTCTCTCCCTATCCTACACTCTGTTTCTCTCTCTATCCTCCACTCTGTTTCTCTCCCTATCCTCCACTCTGTTTCTCTCCCCATCCTCCACTCTGTTTCTCTCCCTATCCTCCACTCTGTTTCTCTCTCTATCCTCCACTCTGTTTCTCTCCCTATCCTCCACTCTGTTTCTCTCTCTATCCTCCACTCTATTTCTCTCTATATCCTCCACTCTGTTTCTCTCCCTATCCTCCACTCTGTTTCTCTCTCTATCCTACACTCTGTTTCTCTCCCTATCCTCCACTCTGTTTCTCTCCCTATCCTCCACTCTGTTTCTCTCTCTATCCTCCACTCTGTTTCTCTCTCTATCCTCCACTCTATTTCTCTCCCTATCCTCCACTCTGTTTCTCTCTCTATCCTCCACTCTGTTTCTCTCTCTATCCTCCACTCTGTTTCTCTCCCTACCCTCCACTCTGTTTCTCTCCCTATCCTCCACTCTGTTTCTCTCTCTATCCTCCACTCTGTTTCTCTCTCTATCCTCCACTCTATTTCTCTCCCTATCCTCCACTCTGTTTCTCTCTCTATCCTCCACTCTGTTTCTCTCTCTCTCCTCCACTCTGTTTCTCTCTCTATCCTCCACTCTGTTTCTCTCCCTATCCTCCACTCTGTTTCTCTCCCTATCCTTCACTCTGTTTCTCTCTCTATCCTCCACTCTGTTTCTCTCTCTATCCTACACTCTGTTTCTCTCTCTATCCTCCACTCTGTTTCTCTCTCTATCCTCCACTCTGTTTCTCTCCCTATCCTTCACTCTGTTTCTCTCTCTATCCTCCACTCTGTTTCTCTCTCTATCCTCCACTCTGTTTCTCTCTCTATCCTCCACTTTGTTTCTCTCTCTATCCTCCACTCTGTTTCTCTCCCTATCCTCCACTGTTTCTCTCTCTATCCTTCACTCTGTTTCTCTCTCTATCCTCCACTCTGTTTCTCTCTCTATCCTCCACTCTGTTTCTCTCTCTATCCTTCACTCTGTTTCTCTCCCTATCTTCCACTCTGTTTCTCTCCCTATCCTCCACTCTGTTTCTCTCCCTATCCTCCACTCTGTTTCTCTCTCTCTCCTCCACTCTATTTCTCTCTCTATCCTCCACTGTTTCTCTCTCTATTCTCCACTCTGTGTCTCTCTCTATCCGCCACTCTGTTTCTCTCCCTATCCTCCACTCTGTTTCTCTCTCTCTCCTCCACTCTATTTCTCTCTCTATCCTCCACTGTTTCTCTCTCTATCCTCCACTCTGTTTCTCTCTCTATCCTCCACTCTGTTTCTTTCCCTATCCTCCACTCTGTTTCTCTCTCTCTCCTCCATTCTATTTCTCTCTCTATCCTCCATTCTATTTCTCTCTCTATCCTCCACTCTGTTTCTCTCCCTATCCTCCACTCTATGTCTCTCTCTATCCTCCACTCTGTTTCTCTCCCTATCCTCCACTCTATTTCTCTCTCTATCCTCCACTCTGTTTCTTTCCCTATCCTCCACTCTGTTTCTCTCTCTCTCCTCCACTCTATTTCTCTCTCTCCTCCACTCTATTTCTCTCTCTCCTCCACTCTATTTCTCTCCCTATCCTCCACTCTGTTTCTCTCCCTATCCTCCACTCTATTTCTCTCTCTATCCTCCACTCTGTTTCTCTCTCCTCCACTCTGTTTCTCTCCCTATCCTCCACTCTGTTTCTCTCTCTATCCTCCACTCTGTTTCTCTCTCTATCCTCCACTCTGTTTCTCTCTCTATCCTCCACTCTATTTCTCTCTATATCCTCCACTCTGTTTCTCTCCCTATCCTCCACTCTGTTTCTCTCTCTATCCTCCACTCTGTTTCTCTCTCTCTCCTCCACTCTGTTTCTCTCTCTATCCTCCACTCTGTTTCTCTCCCTATCCTCCACTCTGTTTCTCTCCCTATCCTTCACTCTGTTTCTCTCTCTATCCTCCACTCTGTTTCTCTCTCTATCCTACACTCTGTTTCTCTCTCTATCCTCCACTCTGTTTCTCTCTCTATCCTCCACTCTGTTTCTCTCCCTATCCTTCACTCTGTTTCTCTCTCTATCCTCCACTCTTTTTCTCTCTCTATCCTCCACTCTGTTTCTCTCTCTATCCTCCACTTTGTTTCTCTCTCTATCCTCCACTCTGTTTCTCTCCCTATCCTCCACTGTTTCTCTCTCTATCCTTCACTCTGTTTCTCTCTCTATCCTCCACTCTGTTTCTCTCTCTATCCTCCACTCTGTTTCTCTCTCTATCCTTCACTCTGTTTCTCTCCCTATCTTCCACTCTATTTCTCTCTCTATCCTCCACTCTGTTTCTCTCTCCTCCACTCTGTTTCTCTCTCTCTCCTCCACTCTGTTTCTCTCTCTATCCTCCACTCTGTTTCTCTCTCTATCCTCCACTCTGTTTCTCTCTCTATCCTCCACTCTGTTTCTCTCTCTATCCTCCACTCTGTTTCTCTCCCTATCCTCCACTCTGTTTCTCTCTCTATCCTCCACTCTGTTTCTCTCTCTATCCTCCACTCTGTTTCTCTCTCTATCCTCCACTCTGTTTCTCTCCCTATCCTACACTCTGTTTCTCTCTCTATCCTCCACTCTGTTTCTCTCCCTATCCTCCACTCTGTTTCTCTCTCTATCCTTCACTCTGTTTCTCTCCCTATCTTCCACTCTATTTCTCTCTCTATCCTCCACTCTGTTTCTCTCTCCTCCACTCTGTTTCTCTCTCTCTCCTCCACTCTGTTTCTCTTTCCTCCACTCTGTTTCTCTCTCTATCCTCCACTCTGTTTCTCTCTCTATCCTCCACTCTGTTTCTCTCTCTATCCTCCACTCTGTTTCTCTCCCTATCCTCCACTCTGTTTCTCTCTCTATCCTCCACTCTGTTTCTCTCTCTATCCTCCACTCTGTTTCTCTCTCTATCCTCCACTCTGTTTCTCTCCCTATCCTACACTCTGTTTCTCTCTCTATCCTCCACTCTGTTTCTCTCCCCATCCTCCACTCTGTTTCTCTCCCTATCCTCCACTCTGTTTCTCTCTCTATCCTCCACTCTGTTTCTCTCCCTATCCTCCACTCTGTTTCTCTCTCTATCCTCCACTCTATTTCTCTCTATATCCTCCACTCTGTTTCTCTCCCTATCCTCCACTCTGTTTCTCTCTCTATCCTCCACTCTGTTTCTCTCCCTATCCTCCACTCTGTTTCTCTCCCTATCCTCCACTCTGTTTCTCTCTCTATCCTCCACTCTGTTTCTCTCTCTATCCTCCACTCTATTTCTCTCCCTATCCTCCACTCTGTTTCTCTCTCTATCCTCCACTCTGTTTCTCTCTCTATCCTCCACTCTGTTTCTCTCCCTACCCTCCACTCTGTTTCTCTCCCTATCCTCCACTCTGTTTCTCTCTCTATCCTCCACTCTGTTTCTCTCTCTATCCTCCACTCTATTTCTCTCCCTATCCTCCACTCTGTTTCTCTCTCTATCCTCCACTCTGTTTCTCTCTCTCTCCTCCACTCTGTTTCTCTCTCTATCCTCCACTCTGTTTCTCTCCCTATCCTCCACTCTGTTTCTCTCCCTATCCTTCACTCTGTTTCTCTCTCTATCCTCCACTCTGTTTCTCTCTCTATCCTACACTCTGTTTCTCTCTCTATCCTCCACTCTGTTTCTCTCTCTATCCTCCACTCTGTTTCTCTCCCTATCCTTCACTCTGTTTCTCTCTCTATCCTCCACTCTGTTTCTCTCTCTATCCTCCACTCTGTTTCTCTCTCTATCCTCCACTTTGTTTCTCTCTCTATCCTCCACTCTGTTTCTCTCCCTATCCTCCACTGTTTCTCTCTCTATCCTTCACTCTGTTTCTCTCTCTATCCTCCACTCTGTTTCTCTCTCTATCCTCCACTCTGTTTCTCTCTCTATCCTTCACTCTGTTTCTCTCCCTATCTTCCACTCTGTTTCTCTCCCTATCCTCCACTCTGTTTCTCTCCCTATCCTCCACTCTGTTTCTCTCTCTCTCCTCCACTCTATTTCTCTCTCTATCCTCCACTGTTTCTCTCTCTATTCTCCACTCTGTGTCTCTCTCTATCCGCCACTCTGTTTCTCTCCCTATCCTCCACTCTGTTTCTCTCTCTCTCCTCCACTCTATTTCTCTCTCTATCCTCCACTGTTTCTCTCTCTATCCTCCACTCTGTTTCTCTCCCTATCCTCCACTCTGTTTCTTTCCCTATCCTCCACTCTGTTTCTCTCTCTCTCCTCCATTCTATTTCTCTCTCTATCCTCCATTCTATTTCTCTCTCTATCCTCCACTCTGTTTCTCTCCCTATCCTCCACTCTATGTCTCTCTCTATCCTCCACTCTGTTTCTCTCCCTATCCTCCACTCTATTTCTCTCTCTATCCTCCACTCTGTTTCTTTCCCTATCCTCCACTCTGTTTCTCTCTCTCTCCTCCACTCTATTTCTCTCTCTCCTCCACTCTATTTCTCTCTCTCCTCCACTCTATTTCTCTCCCTATCCTCCACTCTGTTTCTCTCCCTATCCTCCACTCTATTTCTCTCTCTATCCTCCACTCTGTTTCTCTCTCCTCCACTCTGTTTCTCTCTCTCTCCTCCACTCTGTTTCTCTTTCCTCCACTCTGTTTCTCTCTCTATCCTCCACTCTGTTTCTCTCTCTATCCTCCACTCTATTTCTCTCTATATCCTCCACTCTGTTTCTCTCCCTATCCTCCACTCTGTTTCTCTCTCTATCCTCCACTCTGTTTCTCTCTCTCTCCTCCACTCTGTTTCTCTCTCTATCCTCCACTCTGTTTCTCTCCCTATCCTCCACTCTGTTTCTCTCCCTATCCTTCACTCTGTTTCTCTCTCTATCCTCCACTCTGTTTCTCTCTCTATCCTACACTCTGTTTCTCTCTCTATCCTCCACTCTGTTTCTCTCTCTATCCTCCACTCTGTTTCTCTCCCTATCCTTCACTCTGTTTCTCTCTCTATCCTCCACTCTTTTTCTCTCTCTATCCTCCACTCTGTTTCTCTCTCTATCCTCCACTTTGTTTCTCTCTCTATCCTCCACTCTGTTTCTCTCCCTATCCTCCACTGTTTCTCTCTCTATCCTTCACTCTGTTTCTCTCTCTATCCTCCACTCTGTTTCTCTCTCTATCCTCCACTCTGTTTCTCTCTCTATCCTTCACTCTGTTTCTCTCCCTATCTTCCACTCTGTTTCTCTCCCTATCCTCCACTCTGTTTCTCTCCCTATCCTCCACTCTGTTTCTCTCTCTCTCCTCCACTCTATTTCTCTCTCTATCCTCCACTGTTTCTCTCTCTATCCTCCACTCTGTGTCTCTCTCTATCCGCCACTCTGTTTCTCTCCCTATCCTCCACTCTGTTTCTCTCTCTCTCCTCCACTCTATTTCTCTCTCTATCCTCCACTGTTTCTCTCTCTATCCTCCACTCTGTTTCTCTCCCTATCCTCCACTCTGTTTCTTTCCCTATCCTCCACTCTGTTTCTCTCTCTCTCCTCCATTCTATTTCTCTCTCTATCCTCCATTCTATTTCTCTCTCTATCCTCCACTCTGTTTCTCTCCCTATCCTCCACTCTATGTCTCTCTCTATCCTCCACTCTGTTTCTCTCCCTATCTTCCACTCTGTTTCTCTCCCTATCCTCCACTCTATTTATCTCTCTCTCCTCCACTCTATTTATCTCCCTTTTCCTCCACTCTGTTTCTCCCCCTCTCCTCCACTCTATTTCTCTCTCTCCTCCACTCTATTTCTCTCTCTCCTCCACTCTATTTCTCTCCCTATCCTCCACTCTGTTTCTCTCCCTATCCTCCACTCTATTTCTCTCTCTATCCTCCACTCTGTTTCTCTCTCCTCCACTCTGTTTCTCTCCCTATCCTCCACTCTGTTTCTCTCCCTATCCTCCACTCTGTTTCTCTCTCTATCCTCCACTCTGTTTCTCTCTCCTCCACTCTGTTTCTCTCTCTCTCCTCCACTCTATTTCTCTCTCTCTCCTCCACTCTATTTCTCTCTCTCTCCTCCACTCTATTTATCTCCCTTTTCCTCCACTCTGTTTCTCCCCCTATCCTCCTCTCTGTTTCTCTCTCCTCCACTCTGTTTCTCTCCCTATCCTCCACTCTGTTTCTCTCTCTATCCTTCACTCTGTTTCTCTCTCTCTCCTCCACTCTGTTTCTCTCCCTATCCTCCACTCTATTTCTCTCTCTATCCTCCACTCTGTTTCTCTCTCCTCCACTCTGTTTCTCACCCTATCCTCCACTCTGTTTCTCTCTCTATCCTCCACTCTGTTTCTCTCTCTATCCTCCACTCTGTTTCTCTCCCTATCCTCCACTCTGTTTCTCTCTCTATCCTCCACTCTGTTTCTCTCTCTATCCTCCACTCTGTTTCTCTCCCTATCCTCCACTCTGTTTCTCTCTCTATCCTCCACTCTGTTTCTCTCTCTATCCTCCACTCTGTTTTTCTCCCTATCCTCCACTCTGTTTCTCTCTCTCTCCTCAACTCTATTTCTCTCCCTTTTCCTCCACTCTGTTTCTCTCCCTATCCTCCACTCTGTTTCTCTCTCCTCCACTCTGTTTCTCTCTCTATCCTTCACTCTGTTTCTCTCTCTCTCCTCCACTCTATTTCTCTCCCTATCCTCCACTCTTTCTCCCCCTAACCTCCACTCTGTTTCTCTCTCCTCCACTCTGTTTCTCTCCCTATCCTCCACTCTGTTTCTATCTCTATCCTTCACTCTGTTTCTCTCTATCCTCCACTCTGTTTCTCTCTCCTCCACTCTGTTTCTCTCTCTCTCCTCCACTCTGTTTCTCTTTCCTCCACTCTGTTTCTCTTCTCCCCCTTTTTCCTCTTGTCTCCTCCTGTTTCACAATCTTCGGTGCCAGAGTATAAAACAGTGACATTTAACATAAAAAAAGCACAAGCGAAGGTCACCTGAAGTCGTACAAATGTCTTCCCCTGTGCTGAAGTGAGAGAATGCTTGGTGTGGAAGTGATGATGAGCAGCTTTCAGCCAAACTGTCTTGGAGTTGAACAGCCAACAGTCTCCTCCTGTGGAAACCAGACCTAAACCTGGATGACGCACGCTGTGGGAGTACAGGCTTGCTATAGCCTAGCTAGCTGACGCTGTGGGAGTACAGGCTTGCTATAGCCTAGCTAGCTGACACTGTGGGAGTACAGGCTTGCTATAGCCTAGCTAGCTGACGCTGTGGGAGTACAGGCTTGCTATAGCCTAGCTAGCTGACGCTGTGGGAGTACAGGCTTGCTATAGCCTAGCTAGCTGACACTGTGGGAGTACAGGCTTGCTATAGCCTAGCTAGCTGACACTGTGGGAGTACAGGCTTGCTATAGTCTAGCTAGCTGACACTGTGGGAGTACAGGCTTGCAATAGCCTAGCTAGCTGACACTGTGGGAGTACAGGCTTGCTATAGCCTAGCTAGCTGACGCTGTGGGAGTACAGGCTTGCTATAGCCTAGCTAGCTGACACTGTGGGAGTACAGGCTTGCTATAGCCTAGCTAGCTGACACTGTGGGAGTACAGGCTTGCTATAGTCAAGCTAGCTGACACTGTGGGAGTACAGGCTTGCTATAGCCTAGCTAGGTGACACTGTGGGAGTACAGGCTTGCTATAGCCTAGCTAGCTGACACTGTGGGAGTACAGGCATGCTATAGCCTAGCTAGCTGACACTGTGGGAGTACAGGCTTGCTATAGCCTAGCTAGCTGACGCTGTGGGAGTACAGGCTTGCTATAGCCTAGCTAGCTGACACTGTGGGAGTACAGGCTTGCTATAGTCAAGCTAGCTGACACTGTGGGAGTACAGGCTTGCTATAGCCTAGCTAGCTGACACTGTGGGAGTACAGGCTTGTTATAGCCTAGCTAGCTGACACTGTGGGAGTACAGGCATGCTATAGCCTAGCTAGCTGACACTGTGGGAGTACAGGCTTGCTATAGCCTAGCTAGCTGACACTGTGGGAGTACAGGCTTGCTATAGCCTAGCTAGCTGACACTGTGGGAGTACAGGCTTGCTATAGTCAAGCTAGCTGACACTGTGGGAGTACAGGCTTGCTATAGCCTAGCTAGGTGACACTGTGGGAGTACAGGCTTGCTATAGCCTACCTAGCTGACACTGTGGGAGTACAGGCATGCTATAGCCTAGCTAGCTGACACTGTGGGAGTACAGGCTTGCTATAGCCTAGCTAGCTGACGCTGTGGGAGTACAGGCTTGCTATAGCCTAGCTAGCTGACACTGTGGGAGTACAGGCTTGCTATAGTCAAGCTAGCTGACACTGTGGGAGTACAGGCTTGCTATAGCCTAGCTAGCTGACACTGTGGGAGTACAGGCTTGTTATAGCCTAGCTAGCTGACACTGTGGGAGTACAGGCATGCTATAGCCTAGCTAGCTGACACTGTGGGAGTACAGGCTTGCTATAGCCTAGCTAGCTGACGCTGTGGGAGTACAGGCTTGCTATAGCCTAGCTAGCTGACACTGTGTGAGTACAGGCTTGCTATAGCCTAGCTAGCTGACACTGTGGGAGTACAGGCTTGCTATAGCCTAGCTAGCTGACACTGTGTGAGTACAGGCTTGCTATAGCCTAGCTAGCTGACGCTGTGAGAGTACAGGCTTGCTATAGCCTAGCTAGCTGACGCTGTGGGAGTACAGGCTTGCTATAGCCTAGCTAGCTGACGCTGTGGGAGTACAGGCTTGCTATAGCCTAGCTAGCTGACGCTGTGGGAGTACAGGCTTGCTATAGCCTAGCTAGCTGACACTGTGTGAGTACAGGCTTGCTATAGCCTAGCTAGCTGACACTGTGAGAGTACAGGCTTGCTATAGCCTAGCTAGCTGACACTGTGGGAGTACAGGCTTGCTATAGCCTAGCTAGCTGACACTGTGGGAGTACAGGCTTGCTATAGCCTAGCTAGCTGACACTGTGTGAGTACAGGCTTGCTATAGCCTAGCTAGCTGACGCTGTGAGAGTACAGGCTTGCTATAGCCTAGCTAGCTGACACTGTGGGAGTACAGGCTTGCTATAGCCTAGCTAGCTGACACTGTGGGAGTACAGGCTTGCTATAGCCTAGCTAGCTGACACTGTGGGAGTACAGGCTTGCTATAGCCTAGCTAGCTGACGCTGTGGGAGTACAGGCTTGCTATAGCCTAGCTAGCTGACACTGTGGGAGTACAGGCTTGCTATAGCCTAGCTAGCTGACGCTGTGAGAGTACAGGCTTGCTATAGCCTAGCTAGCTGATGCTGTGGGAGTACAGGCTTGCTATAGCCTAGCTAGCTGACGCTGTGGGAGTACAGGCTTGCTATAGCCTACCTAGCTGACGCTGAGGGAGTACAGGCTTGCTATAGCCTAGCTAGCTGACACTGTGAGAGTACAGGCTTGCTATAGCCTAGCTAGCTGACACTGTGTGAGTACAGGCTTGCTATAGCCTAGCTAGCTGACACTGTGGGAGTACAGGCTTGCTATAGCCTAGCTAGCTGACACTGTGTGAGTACAGGCTTGCTATAGCCTAGCTAGCTGACACTGTGTGAGTACAGGCTTGCTATAGCCTAGCTAGCTGACGCTGTGAGAGTACAGGCTTGCTATAGCCTAGCTAGCTGACACTGTGGGAGTACAGGCTTGCTATATCCTAGCTAGCTGACACTGTGTGAGTATAGGCTTGCTATAGCCTAGCTAGCTTAGCCATACGCCAGAATAGCGTGTGGGCCATGAGGAACAGAGTGACCACGGTACACCTGGGGCCTGAAGTCTGTCTTCAACACTAAATGGCAGGGCCTACAGGTCAAATAGCCAAGAAAAACTCTTGTCCCTCTACATTACGATTGGGAGTAATTACTATTCCCCTGACAATCAGAGACAGTAAAGAGGAGAGGGAAACACTACAGTCCTCCAGCCTGACTGGGTGGGATGGGGCAGACCATGGATATATTAAACAGTGTTGGAAACAGGGCTCACAGACATAGAAGGGGGACACAGGTACCAGAGAGACACAGGTGTAGGTGTTAAGAGGACACAGATGTAGGTGTTAGAGGACACAGGTGTTAAGAGGACACAGATGTAGGTGTTAGAGGACACAGGTGTTAAGAGTACACAGGTATTAAGAGGACACAGGTGTAGGTGTTAGAGGACACAGGTATTGGAGGACACAGATGTAGGTGTTAAAGGACACAGGTGTAGGTGTTAAAGGACACAGGTGTTAGAGGACACAGATGCACAACAATGTGGATTGCAAGCTGACAAAGGACATGTAGTGTACATCAGGTGGAAGAGTGAAGGTCCAGGATAGAGATGTAGACAACATGAAGGTCCAGGATAGAGATGTAGACAACACGAAGTTCCAGGATAGAGATGTAGACAACATGAAGGTCCAGGATAGAGATGTAGACAACATGAAGGTCCAGGATAGAGATGTAGACAACATGAAGGTCCAGGATAGAGATGTAGACAACACGAAGGTCCAGGATAGAGATGTAGACAACATGAAGGTCCAGGATAGAGATGTAGACAACATGAAGGTCCAGGATAGAGATGTAGACAACATGAAGGTCCAGGATAGAGATGTAGACAACACGAAGGTCCAGGATAGAGATGTAGACAACACGAAGGTCCAGGATAGAGATGTAGACAACACGAAGGTCCAGCATAGAGATGTAGACAACACGAAGGTCCAGGATAGAGATGTAGACAACATGAAGGTCCAGGATAGAGATGTAGACAACATGAAGGTCCAGGATAGAGATGTAGACAACATGAAGGTCCAGGATAGAGATGTAGACAACATGAAGGTCCAGGATAGAGATGTAGACAACACGAAGGTCCAGGATAGAGATGTAAACAACATGAAGGTCCAGGATAGAGATGTAGACAACATGAAGGTCCAGGATAGAGATGTAGACAACATGAAGGTCCAGGATAGAGATGTAGACAACACGAAGGTCCAGCATAGAGATGTAGACAACATGAAGGTCCAGGATAGAGATGTAGACAACATGAAGGTCCAGGATAGAGATGTAGACAACACGAAGGTCCAGGATAGAGATGTAGACAACATGAAGGTCCAGGATAGAGATGTAGACAACATGAAGGTCCAGGATAGAGATGTAGACAACATGAAGGTCCAGGATAGAGATGTAGACAACATGAAGGTCCAGGATAGAGATGTAGACAACATGAAGGTCCAGGATAGAGATGTAGACAACATGAAGGTCCAGGATAGAGATGTAGACAACATGAAGGTCCAGGATAGAGATGTAGACAACATGAAGGTCCAGGATAGAGATGTAGACAACATGAAGGTCCAGGATAGAGATGTAGACAACATGAAGGTCCAGGATAGAGATGTAGACAACATGAAGGTCCAGGATAGAGATGTAGACAACATGAAGGTCCAGGATAGAGATGTAGACAACATGAAGGTCCAGGATAGAGATGTAGACAACATGAAGGTCCAGGATAGAGATGTAGACAACATGAAGGTCCAGGATAGAGATGTAGACAACACGAAGGTCCAGGATAGAGATGTAGACAACATGAAGGTCCAGGATAGAGATGTAGACAACATGAAGGTCCAGGATAGAGATGTAGACAACATGAAGGTCCAGGATAGAGATGTAGACAACATGAAGGTCCAGGATAGAGATGTAGACAACATGAAGGTCCAGGATAGAGATGTAGACAACATGAAGGTCCAGGATAGAGATGTAGACAACATGAAGGTCCAGGATAGAGATGTAGACAACATGAAGGTCCAGGATAGAGATGTAGACAACATGAAGGTCCAGGATAGAGATGTAGACAACATGAAGGTCCAGGATAGAGATGTAGACAACATGAAGGTCCAGGATAGAGATGTAGACAACACGAAGGTCCAGGATAGAGATGTAGACAACACGAAGGTCCAGGATAGAGATGTAGACAACACGAAGGTCCAGGATAGAGATGTAGACAACATGAAGGTCCAGGATAGAGATGTAGACAACATGAAGGTCCAGGATAGAGATGTAGACAACATGAAGGTCCAGGATAGAGATGTAGACAACATGAAGGTCCAGGATAGAGATGTAGACAACATGAAGGTCCAGGATAGAGATGTAGACAACATGAAGGTCCAGGATAGAGATGTAGACAACATGAAGGTCCAGGATAGAGATGTAGACAACATGAAGGTCCAGGATAGAGATGTAGACAACATGAAGGTCCAGGATAGAGATGTAGACAACATGAAGGTCCAGGATAGAGATGTAGACAACATGAAGGTCCAGGATAGAGATGTAGACAACATGAAGGTCCAGGATAGAGATGTAGACAACATGAAGGTCCAGGATAGAGATGTAGA
Organism: Salvelinus namaycush; assembly: GCF_016432855.1. Classification (NCBI taxonomy): domain Eukaryota; kingdom Metazoa; phylum Chordata; class Actinopteri; order Salmoniformes; family Salmonidae; genus Salvelinus; species Salvelinus namaycush. Next base: position 55,055,443 of record NC_052313.1, read on the forward strand.
CAACATGAAGGTCCAGGATAAAGATGTAGACAACAAACACGTGTAAAATGAGAGACAAATGTTCTATAGGAGGAGAGGCGAGGGCGATAGAGACAGAGATATACAGGGGTGTGTATGAGGGAGAGCAGGCTGTCCCAGGTGATTCCTCCAACAGCCAGGATCCTCTGTGAGGCTGATGAATGGAGCCTAACAGTGCCGGGGACACTTTAATTTAGCACAGCAGAGGTCCACTGCTGCCCTCTTAGCAGACAGCGGACACACACCACACATACTCACTCATAATGACTACCTCACTCAAAAACACACATTACAAACTATAGTAATCTACATAAGGAGAGGGGCCAGGAAACTACAGTAATCTACATAAGGAGAGGGGAGGGGCCAGAAAACTACAGTAATCTGCATAAGGAGAGGGGAGGGGCCAGGAAACTACAGTAATCTACATAAGGAGAGGGGAGGGGCCAGGAAACTACAGTAATCTACATAAGGAGAGGGGAGGGGCCAGGAAACTACAGTAATCTACATAAGGAGAGGGGAGGGGCCAGGAAACTACAGTAATCTACATAAGGAGAGGGGCCAGGAAACTACAGTAATCTACATAGGGAGAGGGGCCAGGAAACTACAGTATTCTACATAAAGAGAGGGGAGGGGCCAGGAAACTACAGTAATCTACATAAGGAGAGGGGAGGGGCCAGGAAACTACAGTAATCTACATAAGGAGAGGGGAGGGGCCAGGAAACTACAGTAAGCTACATAAGGAGAGGGGAGGGGCCAGGATACTACAGTAAGCTACATAAGGAGAGGGGAGGGGCCAGGAAACTACAGTAAGCTACATAAGGAGAGGGGAGGGGCCAGGAAAGCACAGAGCTTTGCCAAATTACAGTACAGCACTATGATCATCCAGGAAATTCTATTTACAAACGTTGACATTTTAGAGACAGAAGTGATTTTATTTCTGTGGCATCCACTGTTTTCACTTTGGGGGAAAAACGTGCCCAATTTAAACGGCCTCGTACTCAATTCTTGCCCGTACAATATGCATATTATTATTACTATTGGATAGAAAACACTCTCTAGTTTCTAAAACCGTTTGAATTATATCTGTGAGTAAAACAGAACTCATTTGGCACAAACTTCCTGACCAGGAAGTGGAAAATCTGAAATCGATGCTCTCTTCTAGGTCCTGCCTATAAATGGGCATGATACGTATTAGTATACATGCACGTCATACACCTTCCCCTGGATGTCAAGAGGCAGTGAGAGAAGAAATGGAGTGTTTATCTTGGTCTGAAGTGGAATGAATCCTCTTGGAATGACGTGTCACCCATTTCCTGTTTTCAGGAAGGTGCGAGGTTGGACCTGGAATTGCCTTCTGAAAAGCTTTCGTTATAGGCGACTACTATCTCCGGCTTTGATTTTATTTGATACATGTGACAATATCATCGTAAAGTATGTTTTTTCAATATAGTTTTATTAGATTTTTGAAATTTATTCGGGACGTTAGGCGTGTTGCGTTGTGTGCCTTTGTTCAGAAAGGAGAGCTTCGCGCCACTTGGCTTGTGCGCTTGCTAATTCAAGAGGGAAAAAGGACGTTCTAAATCCAAACAACAATTGTTCTTGACAAAGGACACCTTGTACAACATTCTGATGGAAGATCAGCAAAAGTAGGACCCATTTTATGATGCTATTTCATATATCTGTCGAACATGTGAACTAGTCGTTTGCGCCCAGCTTTTGGGTACTCTCTCGCCATACCTAAGCTGGATGTCGTAATGAAGTTATTTTTAGAATTCTAACACGGCGATTGCATTAAGAACTAGTGTATCTATCATTTCCTATACAACATGTATTTTTTAGTTATGTTTATGAATAGCTATTTGGTCAGAATATGTGTGTCAGAAAAAGTGTCAGAAAAATATCCGGACGTTGTGGGAAAAAGTAGCTACGTTAGCACAATGTATAACCACTGATTTCAGCTCTAAATATGCACATTTTCGAACAAAACATAAGTGTATGTATAACCTGATGTTATAGGACTGTCATCTGATGAACCTTATCAAGGTTAGTAAAAAATTATATATCTTTTACTGGTTTGTTACGATCGCTAACTTTTGCTGCTGGGAAATGGCTTGTGTTTCTGGCTATTGTGGTAAGCTAATATAACGCTATATTGTGTTTTCGCTGTAAAACACTTAATAAATCGGAAATATTGGCTGGAATCACAAGATGCCTGTCTTTCATTTGCTGTACACTATGTATTTTTCAGAAATGTTTTATGATGAGTATTTAGGTATTTGGCGTTGGTGTCTGTAATTATTCTGTCTGCTTTCGGTGCAATTTCTGATTGTAGCTGCAATGTAAACTATGATTTATACCTGAAATATGCACATTTTTCGAACAAAACATAGATTTATTGAATAACATGTTATAAGACTGTCATCTGATGAAGTTGTTTGTTGGTTAGTTTGGTTGGTTCTTGGTTAGTTAGGTTGGCTTTGTGCATGCTACCAGTGCTGTGAAAAATGTCTGTCCTTTTTTGTATTTGGTGGTGAGCTAACATAAATATACGCGCTGTTTTCGCTGTAAAACATTTTAAAAATCGGACATGTTGGCTGGATTCACAAGATGTGTACCTTTCATTTGCTGTATTGGACTTGTTAATGTGTGAAAGTTAAATATTTCTAAAAAATATATTTTGAATTTCGCACTCTGCCTTTTCAGTGGAATGTGGGAGGAGTTCCGCTGGCGGAACGCCAGAGCAGTACAGGTTAACACATAAAGCATGCGTCCCAAATGGTAGCCTATTTCCTACACAGTGCACTACGTTTGAGCCCTATGTGCCCTGGTCAAAATGTGGGTACTAGGGAATAGGGTGCTGTTTGGGTTGCAGAAAATGTGTTTTCCTTGATCGACTGGGAGCATAATGATATTTGTTTAACTGCTAAATTAAAGCTGGTGTGTGATTCAGCTGTGCTGAGAGAGAGAGAGAGAGAGAGAGAGAGAGAGAGAGAGAGAGAGAGAGAGAGAGAGAGAGAGAGAGAGAGAGAGAGAGAGAGAGAGAGAGAGAGAGAGAGAGAGAGAGAGAGGAGGCAGCACACATCTAGCCGAGTCCTTTGAGAAGCGCCCTGGCTGCTTGCAGCACCCTCCATATTGTGGCGTCCCCCCGTATAACGCAGGGCCCCAGTCAACACTTACGTGTTGTGATGCAAATGAACTGGGCTCAACACTGCTTTTAATTGGACCTTTTGATCTCTGGCTAATCCCACTAATTGGCAAACTACTTTGCTGAACAGAATGTGTGTATGTGTGTCTGAAAAGAGTGTGTACTTGTTTGTGAGTGTTGTGTGTGTGTGTGTGTGAACATAATGTGTGTGTGTGTGTGGAGGAGTGTGTCTCCCTGACTAAGTATCCCCCAGGCCTACAGCCGTCTGGCGTTTCACAGGGGTCCATAACAGGAAACTCTCTGGCGTTCATCTCTACGGCAGGATGTTGAACAGGTGCGCTGATAGAAATAATACTGTTACATAAAAAGCACAGACGCTCCCAGATTCACACAGAAACACACAATATACATATCTGGATTACTGGGTTTAATGGTTGAAGCTGACTAGGCTAGGGACCAGTGGAGGCTGCTGAGGGGAGGACGGCTCATAATAACGGCTGGAATGGTATCAGGGATATCAAACACATGGTTTCCATGTGGTTGATACCATTCCACTGACTCCATTCCAGCCATTATTATGAGCCGTCCTCCCCTCAGCAGCCTCCACTGCTAGGGACGGTGTGTGTGTGTGTGTGTGTGTGTGTGTGTGTGTGTGTGTGTGTGTGTGTGTGTGTGTGTGTGTGTGTGTGTGTGGGTGTGTGTGTGTGTGTGGGTGTGTGTGTGTGTGTGTGTGTGTGTGTGTGTGTGTGTGTGTGTGTTGAGGCCTGCCAGCCGGCCTTCATTCAGACTTCTGTCTTCATACCAGTGTGGGTTGTTAAATTAGGGACCTCCCGCTGCCTCCTTTATGCCAGCCTCCTCTGGATGGCATTACCAAGCTCCTGATTACAGCAGCCCTCCCACTGATAACAGCCTCATTAGCACGACATACCCCTTTAACTCTCTCTCTTACTATCTCTCATTCTGTCTCTCTCCCTCCTCTTGCTCTGTTTCTTACTATCTACTTCCTCCCCCTCCTGTTCAGAGACAGGGAGAGCAGATCACAGTGGTTTCTCTATCTAGGGTGGTACAGTATATAGACCTACTGTACATTTAGTCGATGGTTCCTAAAGGTCTGACCGCAGAGGCAACCTGCAGCCACGTTTCTGAAGTCACTCACATCAGCTTTCAACTTCTTATCTGCCTGTTCAGTCATTCAAAAGAAGGGGGGGGAGGGAAGAAACTGACACAGATGGGTCAAAGAGAGGAAGAGAGGGAGAGCTGGAGAGGAAGAGAGGGAGAGATGGAGAGGAAGAGAGGGAGAGCTGGAGAGGAAGAGAGGGAGAGCTGGAGAGTAAGAGAGGGAGAGCTGGAGAGGAAGAGAGGGAGAGATGGAGAGGAAGAGAGGAAGAGATGGAGAGATGGAGAGGAAGAGAGGGAGAGATGGAGAGGAAGAGAGGGAGAGCTGGAGAGGAAGAGAGGGAGAGCTGGAGAGGAAGAGAGGGAGAGATGGAGAGTAAGAGAGGGAGAGCTGGAGAGGAAGAGAGGGAGAGAGGGAGAGATGGAGAGTAAGAGAGGGAGAGATGGAGAGTAAGAGAGGGAGAGCTGGAGAGGAAGAGAGGGAGAGCTGGAGAGGAAGAGAGGAAGAGATGGAGAGGAAGAGAGGGAGAGATGGAGAGGAAGAGAGGGAGAGATGGAGAGGAAGAGAGGGAGAGATGGAGAGTAAGAGAGGGAGAGATGGAGAGTAAGAGAGGGAGAGCTGGAGAGGAAGAGAGGGAGAGAGGGAGAGATGGAGAGTAAGAGAGGGAGAGCTGGAGAGGAAGAGAGGGAGAGCTGGAGAGGAAGAGAGGAAGAGATGGAGAGGAAGAGAGGGATAGATGGAGAGGAAGAGAGGGAGAGATGGAGAGGAAGAGAGGGAGAGATGGAGAGGAAGATAGGAAGAGATGGAGAGGAAGAGAGGGAGAGCTGGAGAGGAAGAGAGGAAGAGATGGAGAGGAAGAGAGGGAGAGATGGAGAGGAAGAGAGGGAGAGCTGGAGAGGAAGATAGGAAGAGATGGAGAGGAAGAGAGGGAGAGATGGAGAGGAAGAGAGGGAGAGCTGGAGAGGAAGAGAGGAAGAGAGGGAGAGATGGAGAGGAAGAGAGGGAGAGCTGGAGAGGAAGATAGGAAGAGATGGAGAGGAAGAGAGGGAGAGATGGAGAGGAAGAGAGGGAGAGCTGGAGAGGAAGAGAGGGAGAGCTGGAGAGGAAGATAGGAAGAGATGGAGAGGAAGAGAGGGAGAGATGGAGAGGAAGAGAGGGAGAGATGGAGAGGAAGAGAGGGAGAGCTGGAGAGGAAGAGAGGGAGAGATGGAGAGGAAGAGAGGGAGAGATGGAGAGGGAGAGCTGGAGAGGAAGAGAGGAAGAGATGGAGAGGAAGAGAGGGAGAGATGGAAAGGAAGAGAGGGAGAGATGGAGAGGAAGAGAGGGAGAAAGGGAGAGATGGAGAGGAAGAGAGGGAGAGATGGAGAGGAAGAGAGGGAGAGATGGAGAGGAAGATAGGAAGAGATGGAGAGGAAGAGAGGGAGAGATGGAGAGGAAGAGAGGGAGAGATGGAGAGGAAGAGAGGGAGAGATGGAGAGGAAGATAGGAAGAGATGGAGAGGAAGAGAGGGAGAGATGGAGAGGAAGAGAGGGAGAGATGGAGAGGAAGAGAGGGAGAGAT
>NC_052313.1:55066282-55076282 GCF_016432855.1 Salvelinus namaycush
CCTCTCAGTGTCCAGCTGTAGGAACATGTACTGATCTCAGACCTGTCCAGTAATAACTGTGTGTCTTCTGGTAAACTAGCAGAGGGGGATCCGGGGGGCCGAGATTCCTTCCTCAATGACCCTCACAACTCCCTGGCATACAGTGTGTGTGTGTGTGTGTGTGTGTGTGTGTGTGTGTGTGTGTGTGTGTGTGTGTGTGTGTGTGTGTGTGTGTGTGTGTGTGTGTGTGTGTGTGTGTTTGCGTGCGTGCGTGCGTGCGTGCGTGCGTGTGCGTGTGCGTGTGTGTGTGTGTGTGTGTGCATTCTTACCTACATATGGGCATTTGTGTTCCTTAATGATCAGGTATGTGTGTGTGTGTCAGAGTCAGGGGAGGCTACGCAGACAGGATCTCTCTTAGGGAAATGAAAGGCTGTCTGTACTGCATGTAGCTGTGTGGAGGGGGAACGACTTGTGACGGGGAACAAGATGTGACAGCACACCAGTCTGACTGATGTGTCTGTAACTGATATGTTATTATGTTGTAGTGAGGGGTAGTACGCCATATTCCTGCCAGGACAAGCACTTCCTGTCACTCTCTTCCCACGCAGGGACCTGCAGATTGAATGGAATACTGTACATGATGGTGTTTCCTGTCTGTCACTGTACATGATGGTGTTTCCTGTCTGTCACTTTACATGATGGTGTTTCCTGTCTGTCACTGTACATGATGGTGTTTCCTGTCTGTCACTGTACATGATGGTGTTTCCTGTCTGTCACTTTACATGATGGTGTTTCCTGTCTGTCACTGTACATGATGGTGTTTCCTGTCTATCACTGTACATGATGGTGTTTCCTGTCTGTCACTGTACATGATGGTGTTTCCTGTCTGTCACTTTACATGATGGTGTTTCCTGTCTGTCACTGTACATGATGGTGTTTCCTGTCTGTCACTTTACATGATAGTGTTTCCTGTCTGTCAGTGTACATGATGGTGTTTCCTGTCTGTCACTTTACATGATGGTGTTTCCTGTCTGTCACTGTACATGATGGTGTTTCCTGTCTGTCACTGTACATGATGGCGTTTCCTGTCTGTCACTTTACATGATGGTGTTTCCTGTCTGTCACTGTACATGATGGTGTTTCCTGTCTGTCAGTGTACATGATGGTGTTTCCTGTCTGTCAGTGTACATGATGGTGTTTCCTGTCTGTCACTGAAAGTAGAGGACATGTGTAGGTTGATTGGTCTGTCAGACACTGTCCCTCAACTCTCTCTCTCTCTGCATTTTGGGAGTGTTTGGTGCATGCTGGGAATTGTATGAGTGAGTGAGTGTTGTCTAGAGTTAGATATCCTGGTTTTTCTTTCACGTTTCCTGTTCTTGGTGGTATCCTTTCTTCCTATGCATGATTAAGGTTATCATTATTTTTATTTAGTTGTTGTGGTAGAATTAAGTATATTGTTTTTCGTGTCAAAATTACCCTGGCTTTGGCGGGGATGGCGACCCACATGGGGACGCCGTCCCTGTCACTTCGGCATGGCTTTAGGTGTGTTACTGAGGCTACTGTCACTGTGGAGGAGTTAGGCTATGAGAATGTTGCTTATGCGTCGCGGATGAATAAAGCGATGGTGGTTTTTCTTACAGAAGAGCGTCTTGTTGATCGTATGGTTGAGCATGGCGTACTTCTTAAAGGTATGTTATTGAAATTACGCCACTTTTTTTCTCCGTCAACAAGGGAAACGATTTCGAATGTACCGCCATTTATTCCCAATGAGCTACTGGAGCGCGAGTTATTGCGGTTTGGGAAGTTTGCAAGTTGAATTAAGATTGTCCCGTTGGGTTGCAAACACCCGGCTCTGAAACAGGTTATGTGGTTTCAAACACCCGGCTCTGAAACAGGTTATGTGGTTTCAAACACCCGGCTCTGAAACAGGTTATGTGGTTTCAAACACCCGGCTCTGAAACAGGTTATGTGGTTTCAAACACCCGGCTCTGAAACAGGTTATGTGGTTTCAAACACCCGGCTCTGAAACAGGTTATGTGGTTTCAAACACCCGGCTCTGAAACAGGTTATGTGGTTTCAAACACCCGGCTCTGAAACAGGTTATGTGGTTTCAAACACCCGGCTCTGAAACAGGTTATGTGGTTTCAAACACCCGGCTCTGAAACAGGTTATGTGGTTTCAAACACCCGGCTCTGAAACAGGTTATGTGGTTTCAAACACCCGGCTCTGAAACAGGTTATGTGGTTTCAAACACCCGGCTCTGAAACAGGTTATGTGGTTTCAAACACCCGGCTCTGAAACAGGTTATGTGGTTTCAAACACCCGGCTCTGAAACAGGTTATGTCGTTTCAAACACCCGGCTCTGAAACAGGTTATGTGGTTTCAAACACCCGGCTCTGAAACAGGTTATGTGGTTTCAAACACCCGGCTCTGAAACAGGTTATGTGGTTTCAAACACCCGGCTCTGAAACAGGTTATGTGGTTTCAAACACCCGGCTCTGAAACAGGTTATGTCATTTCAAACACCGGCTCTGAAACAGGTTATGTCGTTTCGGCGACAGGTGTTTATGTTTTTGGACTCAACGAAGCAGACTTTGGAGTTATCGTTTAAAGTCAAGTATGACAACAGACTGTATATGGCTTATGCTAGTACGGGTAGTCAACAGGGTTTTGAGTGTGGGGATGTTGGCCATAAGCGACATGCTTGCCCGAAAAGGGAGAAGGCAGAGGGAGGGGCGCAGGTGGTCCTCGTAACGCCTGGGCTAACTGATGTAGGGAGACACTCTGTGTCCAGCTGTAGGAACATGTACTGATCTCAGACCTGTCCAGTAATAACTGGGACCCTCTCAGTGTTCAGCTGTAGGAACATGTACTGATCTCAGACCTGTCCAGTAACAACTGGGACCCTCTCAGTGTCCAGCTGTAGGAACATGTACTGATCTCAGACCTGTCCAGTAATAACTGGGACCCTCTCAGTGTCCAGCTGTAGGAACATGTACTGATCTCAGACCTGTCCAGTAATAACTGGGGGTTATAAAAAGGGAATTTTGAGTCCTTGAGACAATGGTGTGAGGTTGGGAAGGCTCAAATACGATTGTTTTGTCAACAGTATACTGCTCTGTCTCGTATTGAAGTTAAAGAGACTCAGGGCCCTTGAACAGGACATCACATCTATTGAATTGAAGATGCTCACTCAGAATGACCCCGGACTAGTCATGAACTTACAGGACAAGAGACATGAACTGAGGTCGTTTCTACATGAAAGAGTGAAGGGTGCCTTGATTAGGTCTCGTTTTGCTTCCCTCAAGGACATGGATGCTCCTAGCGCTTTTTTTTTAACCTACCGCAGTCGACATTGCAACGCAAACAGATGGTCTGCCTTCGTCTCCCTGATGGCAAGGTGACCACGGATGACAGTGGAATGCGCCAATATGCCGTGGATTTGTACTCTGCCCTCTATAAGGCGGAGGATTGTGATTCTCTGTGTACCTAACAGCTGTTACATGGACTTCCTCAATTGGGTCCTGAGCAGAGAGCTGCTTTGGACTCTGACATTACTCTGCAGGAGATGTCCACAGCAGTTATGCAGCTCTCATCAGGCCGAGCCCCTGGCATCGATGGTTTACCATCTGAGTTCTAGAAGCACTTTTGGGGGTCTATTGGGGAGGATTTTTATGAAGTGGTGTGTGAATCTTTTCATGAGGGTTCTCTTCCTGTATCCTGTCAACGTGCTGTGCTTTCATTGTTGCCAAAAAAGGGGATTTGTCTCTTATAAAAATGGGCGACCTGATGCGTTGTCGTATGCGGAATATAAAATTGTATCTAAATGTCTTTCAAACAGGTTGAAAGAATATCTGGGCTGTTGGTCCACAAGGACCCGTCTTACTGTGTACCTGACCACTCTATTGTTGACAACTTGTTTCTGATAACAGATGTTTTAGACATTTGTAAACTGTCTGATGTGAATGTGGGTTGACTTTCTTTGGATCAGGAGAAGGCCTTTGTCCATGTGGACCACCAGTACTTGTTCAAAACAATGAAAGCTTTTGGGTTTGGGGATGTTTTTTTGTCTTGGATGAGTTTACTGTATGCTGGGGCCTCATGTATGGTGAAGGTTGGGGGTGGTTTGAGTTGCCCCATCCCCGTCCAAAGGGGCATCAGGTAGGGATGCCCAACTTCAGGGCAGTTAAATTGTCTGGCAATTGAACCGATGCTTTGTTTTTTAAGAGCGAGGCTTACTGGTTTCTCTGTGCCAGGTGTAATGAAGGATCACACGATAGCACTGTCTGCGTATGCAGATGACGTGACAGTTTTTATTACAGGGGCTGAGGATGTTAATCTCAAATGCTTTAAAGGTGTATGAGGGTGCCTCCTCAGCTAGAGTCAATTGGGAAAAGAGTGAATCGCTGTGGGCAGGTCAGCTTCAGATAGGGTCCACTCCACGGTTACCAGGGGGCTTCAGATAGGGTCCACTCCACGGTTACCAGGGGGCTTCAGATAGGGTCCACTCCACGGTTACCAGGGGGCTTCAGATAGGGTCCACTCCACGGTTACCAGGGGGCTTCAGATAGGGTCCACTCCACGGTTACCAGGGGGCTTCAGATAGGGTCCACTCCACGGTTACCAGGGGGCTTCAGATAGGGTCCACTCCACGGTTACCAGGGGGGCTTCAGATAGGGTCCACTCCACGGTTACCAGGGGGCTTCAGATAGGGTCCACTCCACGGTTACCAGGGGGCTTCAGATAGGGTCCACTCCACGGTTACCAGGGGGCTTCAGATACCAGGGGGCTTCAGATAGGGTCCACTCTACGGTTACCAGGGGGCTTCAGATAGGGTCCACTCCCCGGTTACCAGGGGGCTTCAGATAGGGTCCACTCCACGGTTACCAGGGGGTTTCAGATAGGGTCCACTCCACGGTTACCAGGGGGCTTCAGATAGGGTCCACTCCACGGTTACCAGGGGGCTTCAGATAGGGTCCACTCCACGGTTACCAGGGGGCTTCAGATAGGGTCCACTCCACGGTTACCAGGGGGCTTCAGATAGGGTCCACTCCACGGTTACCAGGGGGCTTCAGATAGGGTCCACTCCACGGTTACCAGGGGGCTTCAGATAGGGTCCACTCCACGGTTACCAGGGGGCTTCAGATAGGGTCCGCTCCACGGTTACCAGGGGTCTCAGATAGGGTCCACTCCACGGTTACCAGGGGTCTCAGATAGGGTCCACTCCACGGTTACCAGGGGGGCTTCAGATAGGGTCCACTCCACAGTTACCAGGGGGGCTTCAGATAGGGTCCACTCCACGGTTACCAGGGGGCTTCAGATAGGGTCCACTCCACGGTTACCAGGGGGCTTCAGATAGGGTCCACTCCACAGTTACCAGGGGGCTTCAGATAGGGTCCACTCCACGGTTACCAGGGGGCTTCAGATAGGGTCCACTCCACGGTTACCAGGGGGCTTCAGATAGGGTCCACTCCACAGTTACCAGGGGGGCTTCAGTGGGGCAGAGATGGGATGAAGACTTTGGTTTTTTTTCTAGGCTCTGATGTATTTCAGAAAAATAACTGGGAGGGTGTAGTGGAGAAAGTGTGTGCCAGACTGTCAAGGTGGAAATGGGTGCTACCCCAGCTGTCTTACAGGGGAAGGGTACTGGTAGCCAATAATCTAGCTGCCTCTACCCTGTGGCATAGACTAATGATTTTACAGCCACCGGGGGGTCTGATAAAAGAACTTCAGAGGATCCTTGTCAATTTCTTCTGGTCTGGACAACATTGGATTAAATCTGCAGCCCTGTACCTGCCAATGCATGAGGTTGGGCAAGGTCTGGTGGACTTTTCTTCCAGGATCATGACTTTCCGGCTTCAAGCAGCCCAGAGACTGTTGTCAGTGAGGGTTCTAGCTGGGTCGACACAGCCTACACATTGATGAGGAGAGCGGGCTGTTTGGGCTTAGACATGCACCTTTTCCTCTTAAAGCTGGAGGGGGGTGAGTTGCCTGACCTGACTCCATTTTATGAGTCTGTTAAGCAGGCTTGGAGAGTTTCCTCTTAAAGCTGGAGGGGGGTGAGTTGCCTGACCTGACTCCATTTTATGAGTCTGTTATGCAGGCTTGGAGAGTTCTTGTCAAGTCCCGTAAGGTCAGCACGCCACCAGGGATGTGGCTTTTTGAAGAGCCTCTGTTTTACAACACTGCCATCCAGTCCCGTGATATGGGTTCAGCTAGCCTACGTTCATGCCTGTTAGGCGTGGGGTGCACCAAGCTGGGTCATCTGATGCGGAGCAGGAGCAGATCGTTGGAGGAGCTGGGAGAAAGAGCAGGGATCTGATCATCTCGCCTACTGAGGACGGTTGTAGATGAGGTCTGTAAGTCCTTGCCAGTACTTAATCGACAATATGTGACTGACACTTCCAATTTTGATCGGTGGAAGGAGGGTCTGGATTATGTGTACCCTGCACTGATTGTTAGTGCTGCGGCGGGGGACTTCGAGGAGGACATGGAGATGCTGCTTTCCTTCCATACCCCGGAGCTGGGGGAGTTCAATGTGGTGTGAAAGAAGGCCATGTACAAGTGAAAGTACAAGTAAAAGTGTCCTTTGCCTTTTCCCTGGAAGGGGTCAAATCGACGAGGTGGGCGTGTTTGGTCCAGGTGCCTCCCCAAGAGGCTGTTGGCGGTCTTTATACAAACTGCCTATTGAAAAGAGGACAGCTGACCTCCAATGGAGGATAATACATGGAGCTATAGCCACCAATATGCATCTGGTACACCTGGATCTGACAGTTGGGGAGGGTGTCCATTCTGTGCTGAGTCTGAAACTCTGGCACATCTGTTTTTACAGTGTCCCAGGTTGGTCGGGATGATTGACCTGATCACTAATTGGTTCTCAGCTTTGGGAGAGGTTTTCTCTTCCCAACTGTTTATATTTGGCCTAAAGTACAGGTTTAGTCGAAGGGGTGTAGTTACTTTGCTTAATTTTGTGTCAGGGGCAGCCAAATTAACAATATGGAAGACCCGAAAGAACAGTATTGGGGGACAGGGGTCTGTGGAGGTGGAGGGAATGCTGGAGGGAATGTTGGCAGCGAGACTGAGGGTTGAGTTTGCCTATTACAAACTGGTTAACAATATTGAACTGTTTATGAGTATACGGGGTATTCAGAGGCTGTTGTGTTTAGTTACTGTGGAGGAGGATTTGGTGTTGTGTTTAGTTACTGTGGAGGAGGATTTGGTGTTGTGTTTAGTTACTGTGGAGGAGGATTTGGTGTTGTGTTTAGTTACTGTGGAGGAGGATTTGGTGTTGTGTTTAGTTACTGTGGAGGAGGATTTGGTGTTGTGTTGAGTTACTGTGGAGGAGGATTTGGTGTTGTGTTTTTAATTGATGTGTAACTATGGTTTTGTATGAGTGTTTATAGTGTTGTGTTTAGTTAATGTGGAGGAGGATTTGGTGTTGTGTTTTTAATTGATGTGTAACTATGGTTTTGTATGAGTGTTTATAGTGTTGTGTTTAGTTACTGTGGAGGAGGATTTGGTGTTGTGTTTTTAATTGATGTGTAACTATGGTTTTGTATGAGTGTTTATAGTGTTGTGTTGAGTTACTGTGGAGGAGGATTTGGTGTTGTGTTTTTAATTGATGTGTAACTATGGTTTTGTATGAGTGTTTATAGTGTTGTGTTGAGTTACTGTGGAGGAGGATTTGGTGTTGTGTTTTTAATTGATGTGTAACTATGGTTTTGTATGAGTGTTTATAGTGTTGTGTTTAGTTAATGTGGAGGAGGATTTGGTGTTGTGTTTTTAATTGATGTGTAACTATGGTTTTGTATGAGTGTTTATAGTGTTGTGGGCTCCCAGACCCAATAAAGATGATTCAAATCACTCTCCCCGTCTGTCAAATGGGACTCTTCTTTCATCTCTCTCTCTCTCTCTCTCTCTCTTTCTATATATATATATATATTTATTTATTTTTTCAATTCAATTTGCCTTATTGGCATGACGTAACAATATTAAGAATCCAAATAGTCAACGGGACAGTAACCGTAACAACAATAACCAAGGGTCAAAAGTAGAGGCAAAACACATTTAAACTCTGTTTTTCACATTTCCTGACATTTAATCCTAGTAAAGACTCCCTGTCTTAGGTCAGTTAGGATCACCACTTTATTTTATGAATGTGAAATGTCAGAATAATAATAGAGAGAATTATTTATTTCAGCTTTTATTTCTTTCATCACATTCCCAGTGGGTCAGAAGTTTACATACACCCAATTAGTATTTGGTAGCATTGCCTTTAAATTGTTTAACTTGGTTCAAATGTTTCGGGTAGCCTTCCACAAGCTTCCCACAATAACATGGGTGAATTTTGTCCCATTCCTCCTGACAGAGCTGGTGTAACTGTGTCAGGTTTGTAGGCCTCCTTGCTCACACACGCTTTTTCAGTTCTGCCCACACATTTTATATAGGACTGAGGTCAGGGCTTTGTGATGGACACTCCAATACCTTGACTTTGTTGTCCTTAAGCCATTTTGGAGACAGAACGCGTCTCCTTCCTGAGCGGTTTGACAGCCGTATGGTCCCATGGTGTTTATACTTGCGTACTATTGTTTGTACAGATGAACGTGGTACCAGGCATTTGGAAATTGCTCCCAAGGATGAACGAGACTTGTGGAGGTCTACAATTTTTATATTGAGGTCTTGGCTGATTTATTTTGATTTTCCCATGATGTCAAGCAAAGAGGCACTGAGTTTGAAGGTAGGCCTTGAAATTTATCCACAGGTACACCTCCAATTGACTCAAATGATTAGCCTATTGGTCAATTACCCTATCAGAAGCTTCTAAAGCCATGACATAGTTTTCTGGAATTTTCCAAGCTGTTTAAAGGCACAGTCAACTTAGTGTATGTAAACTTCTGACCCACTGGAATTCTGATACAGTGAATTATAAGTGAAATAATCTGTCTGTAAACAATTGTTGGAAAAATGACTTGTGTCATGCACAAAGTAGATGTCCTAACCGACTTGCCAAAACTATAGTTTGTTAACAATACATTTGTGGAGTGGTTGAAAAACGACTTTTAATGACACCAAGCTAAGTGTATGTAAACTTCCGACTTCAACTGTATTTTATGGCAGGCAGCAATGTAGTGCGCTGCCAACCCACAGCTCTCTGCTTCCTCCCCCAACAAGATGGGTAGCCTACTCTCATCAGAGAGGTCTTTCAAACCATGAATAAGGGTTTCAATGATGGGAAATGAAATGACACTCTCTAATTGTTTTATATTTTTTACATTTTGTCAGGAAATGCAGCTCCGTCTCAGGTTCTGCTGTTGTGCAGTGGTTGCACAGCCTTTCCTCTACAGGGAGCCAGGTTTTCCTGTGTCTACCCTTCTCAATGGCAAGGCTGTGCTCACTGAGCCGCTCTCTCTCTCTCATTAGTGTACGATGTTTCAAGTGCTGACATGGTTAGAAAGGGTATTTACATTCACTGATACTATTCATTCTCTCTCTCTCTCTCTCTCTCTCTCTCTCTCTCTCTCTCTCTCTCTCTCTGACTCACAGTATATACACGTTCAGACACACACACAGACACACACATGCCAGAGGATGTGTGTGAGACATTGTCAGACTGATGGGCACAGGCAGCTATGCCAGCCGGGCTCCAGTACACCAGGATGTTCCAGGCTACCCTGGCACACAGCAGCATTACATCTGACCCCATTACTGCAGTAGGCCCACAGAGGAGGAGGAGGAGGAGGAGGAGGAGGAGGAGGAGGGATGATTGAAGACGAATGCAGAGAGGGGAGGGGGGGAGTGACAGAGATAGAGACAGAGAGGGGGGGGGGGTGACAGAGATAGGGACCGAGAGACAGGGGGGGGGGGGGGGGGGGGGTGAGGTAGAGAGACAGAGAGAGAGAGACAGAGAGAGTGAGAGAAGGGAGAGAGGGGGTGGGTGACAGAGATAGGGACCGAGAGACAGAGGGGGGGGGGGGGGGGGGGGTGACATAGATAGAGACCAAGAGACAGAGAGGGGGGGGTG
>NC_052313.1:55081282-55086282 GCF_016432855.1 Salvelinus namaycush
ATGGTATGATGTGGTGTGTTGGGTTGTGGCGTGGTATGGTGTGGTATGGTGTGTTGGGTTGTGGCGTGGTGTGGTGTGTTATGGTATGGTGTGGTGTGGTATGGTGTGTTGGGTTGTGGTGTGGTGTGGTATGGTATGGTGTGTTGGGTTGTGGTGTGGTGTGGTATGGTATGTTGTGTTGGGTTGTGATGTGGTGTGGTATGGTGTGTTGGGTTGTGGCGTGGCGTGGTGTGGTGGGTTGTGGCGTGGTGTGGTGTGGTGTGGTGTGGTATGGTATGTTGTGGTGTGTTGGGTTGTGGCGTGGTGTGGTATGGTATGGTGTGGTGTGGTATGGTATGGTGTGTTGGGTTGTGATATGGTGTTTTGGGTTGTGATGTGGTGTGGTATGGTATGGTGTGGTATGGTGTGTTGGGTTGTGGCGTGGTATGGTATGGTGTAGTATGGTGTGGTATGGTATGGTGTGTTGGGTAGTGGCGTGGTGTGGTGTGGTATGGTGTGTTGGGTTGTGGCGTGGTATGGTATGGTGTAGTATGGTGTGGTATGGTATGGTGTGTTGGGTAGTGGCGTGGTGTGGTGTGGTATGGTGTGTTGGGTTGTGATGTGGTATGGTGTGGTATGGTGTGTTGGGTTGTGGTGTGGTATGGTATGGTGTAGTATGGTGTGGTATGGTATGGTGTGTTGGGTTGTGGCGTGGTGTGGTATGGTGTAGTATGGTATGGTATGGTGTGTTGGGTTGTGGCGTGGTATGGTATGGTGTGGTATGGTGTGGTATGGTATGGTGTGTTGGGTTGTGGTGTGGTATGGTATGGTGTGGTATGGTATGGTATGGTATGGTATGGTATGGTGTGTTGGGTTGTGGCGTGGTATGGGATGGTGTAGTATGGTATGGTATGGTATGGTGTATTATGGTATGGTATGGTGTGTTGGGTTGTGGCGTGGTATGGTATGGTGTAGTATGGTATGGTATGGTATGGTGTAGTATGGTATTGTATGGTATGGTGTGTTGGGTTGTGGTGTGGTATGGTATGGTGTAGTATGGTATGGTGTGGTATGGTATGGTGTAGTATGGTACGGTATGGTGTGTTGGGTTGTGGCGTGGTATGGTATGGTGTAGTATGGTATGGTATGGTATGGCATGGTGTAGTATGGTATGGTATGGTATGGTGTGTTGGGTTGTGGTGTGGTATGGTATGGTGTAGTATGGTATGGTATGGTGTGTTGGGTTGTGGCGTGGTATGGTATGGTGTAGTATGGTATGGTATGGTATGGTGTAGTATGGTATGGTATGGTATGGTGTGTTGGGTTGTGGTGTGGTATGGTATGGTGTAGTATGGTGTGGTATGGTATGGTGTGTTGGGTTGTGGTGTGGTATGGTATGGTGTAGTATGGTATGGTATGGTGTGTTGGGTTGTGGCGTGGTATGGTGTGGTATGGTGTGTTATGGTGTGTTGGGTTGTGGTGTGGTATGGTATGGTGTGTTGGGTTGTGGTGTGGTATGGTATGGTGTGTTGGGTTGTGGTGTGGTGTGGTATGGTGTGTTATGGTGTGTTGGGTTGTGGTGTGGTATGGTGTGTTGGCTTGTGGTGTGGTGTGGTATGGTGTGTTATGGTGTGTTGGGTTGTGGTGTGGTATGGTATGGTGTGTTGGGTTGTGGTGTGGTGTGGTATGGTGTGTTATGGTGTGTTGGGTTGTGGCGTGGTGTGGTATGGTGTGTTGGGTTGTGGTGTGGTATGGTATGGTGTGTTGGGTTGTGGTGTGGTGTGGTATGGTGTGTTGTGGTGTGGTGTGGTGTGGTATGGTGTGTTGGGTTGTGGTGTGGTGTGGTATGGTATGTTGTGTTGGGTTGTGGTGTGGTGTGGTGTGGTGTGGTGTGGTGTGGTATGGTATGGTGTGTTGGGTTGTGGTGTGGTGTGGTATGGTGTGTTGGGTTGTGATGTGGTATGGTGTGGTATGGTGTGTTGGGTTGTGGTGTGGTATGGTATGGTATGGTGTGTTGGGTTGTGGTGTGGTATGGTATGGTGTGTTGGGTTGTGGCGTGGTATGGTATGGTGTGTTGGGTTGTGGTGTGGTGTGGTATGGTGTGTTATGGTGTGTTGGGTTGTGGCGTGGTATGGTATGGTGTGTTGGGTTGTGGTATGGTGTGTTATGGTGTGTTGGGTTGTGGTGTGGTATGGTATGGTGTGTTGGGTTGTGGCGTGGTATGGTGTGTTATGGTATGGTATGGTGTGTTGGGTTGTGGTATGTTATGGTATGGTGTGTTGGGTTGTGGTGTGGTGTGGTATGGTGTGTTATGGTGTGTTGGGTTGTGGCGTGGTATGGTATGGTGTGTTGGGTTGTGGTGTGGTGTGGTATGGTGTGTTATGGTGTGTTGGGTTGTGGTGTGGTATGGTATGGTGTGTTGGGTTGTGGTGTGGTGTGGTATGGTGTGTTATGGTGTGTTGGGTTGTGGTGTGGTATGGTATGGTGTGTTGGGTTGTGGTGTGGTGTGGTATGGTGTGTTATGGTGTGTTGGGTTGTGGCGTGGTGTGGTATGGTACTATCATACACACATGGTTATTGTATCTCCCCTGCCTCTTTTCCTCTGCTTGTTATTATCTCTGACCCCCACATTACACAAATCTATTTTTTGTCCTACTCTCTATCTCTCTCTGCACCCTCCTGCGTGGGGGCTATCACACATCTCGCTGTACCCCCCTCTCTATCTCTCTCTGCACCCTCCTGCGTGGGGGCTATCACACATCTCGCTGTACCCCCCTCTCTATCTCTCTCTGCACCCTCCTGCGTGGGGGCTATCACACATCTCGCTGTACCCCCCTCTCTATCTCTCTCTGCACCCTCCTGCGTGGGGGCTATCACACATCTCGCTGTACCCCCCTCTCTATCTCTCTCTGCACCCTCCTGTGTGGGGGCTATCACACATCTCGCTGTACCCCCCTCTCTATCTCTCTCTGCACCCTCCTGTGTGGGGGCTATCACACATCTCGCTGTACCCCCCTCGCTATCTCTCTCTCTAAATTCCCACACTCCCCACTCCCTTGTCACAGCTGCCACTTCCCCTCACACACTCATTTATTACAGGTCACCAGGGAGCTACAGGGAGGCGCCGTTTAAAAGGACACGCCCCCGGCACGTCCCACCTACACAGGGAAGCTGCCTCTCTCCCTCTCTCCCTCTCTCTCTCTCTCTCTCTCTCTCTCTCTCTCTCTCTCTCTCTCTCTCTCTCTCTCTCTCTCTCTCTCTCTCTCTCTCTCTCTCTCTCTCTCTCACTAAAGTAGTTACACACACAGGAAACAGTTTGATAGATACAGACTAATATGTGTTATTCGGCTTACATCAGAAGGCAAAAAAACATCACCTGTGAAAGAACTATATTTCCTGTTTAATTCAGCAAGTGGGGTTGTGTTATCCCTACTGTCCACAACATAATACAATCATCTGGGCTGTTTCAGATTAAGCACACAGATACATAGACAGACAGAGAGAGAGACACACACTCACATACCAAACCAAGATTAAAAACAAGGTGTGGAATGTTGCAGCAGTCTATATCACTCATTGGGCCAGTAATTAAACAGATTAGCTGCTGTGAATATCTGAAAAGGGATTAGCAGGCAGAAAATAACATGAGAGAGAGAGAGAGAGAGAGAGAGAGAGAGAGAGAGAGAGAGAGAGAGAGAGAGAGAGAGAGAGAGAGAGAGAGAGAGAGAGAGAGAGAGAGAGAGAGAGAGAGAGAGAGAGAGTAACAAACTACTTGGAATTATCCTGGGAGACAAACACACAAGCCCCCTGTGACAGTGAGTCACAGGGACTCACAGGGAGTTACAGTGTGTCACAGGGAGTCACAGGGACTCACATGGAGTTACAGTGAGTCACAGGGAGTCACAGGGACTCACAGGGAGTTACAGGGAGTCACAGGGAGTCACAGGGACTCACAGGGCGTTACAGTGAGTCACAGGGAGTTACAGGGACTCACAGGGAGTTACAGGGACTCACAGGGAATTACAGTGAGTCACAGGGAGTTACAGGGACTCACAGGGAGTTACAGGGACTCACATGGAATTACAGTGAGTCACAGGGAGTTACAGGGACTCACATGGAGTTACAGTGAGTCACAGGGAGTCACAGGGACTCACAGGGAGTTACAGGGAGTCACAGGGAGTCACAGGGACTCACAGGGCGTTACAGTGAGTCACAGGGAGTTACAGGGACTCACAGGGAGTTACCGTGAGTCACAGGGAGTTACAGGGAGTTACAGGGACTCACAGGGAGTTACAGGGAGTTACTGAGAGTTTCAGGGAGTCACAGGGAGTTACAGGGAGTTACAGGGAGTTACAGGGAGTTACAGTGAGTTACTGGGAGTTACAGGGACTCACAGGGAGTTACAGGGAGTTACAGGGAGTTACAGGGAGTTACAGGGAGTTACAGGGAGTTCCAGGGGCCACAATGATCTCTATTTCCTCCATTTCCACCACTTTGTGGAGATTAGACTAATTGTATTGTTATTCAAATGTCTCCCATTGTGCTGCTCTGAGAGGAGAGGAAAATGCGAGAGACGAAAGTTGAATGAATAAAAAAAGGAGAAAGCAAAGGGGACTCTGAGTCAGTGGTGACAAAGCGACTGAGCCTTGGGTTGCCCGAGCAACACTGTCAATCAAAGAGCTTAGAATGCTTTTAAGAGGAGTTTTTCTTCAGATTCCCAAGAACACAAATGCACACATACACAGACACACATGCGCGCATGGATGCACACACACACACATACCCACATACATACACATGCACACGCACGCCACTCGCCATAAATGACAATATACACACTCTCTCTCTCTCTCTCTCTCTCTCTCTCTCTCTCTCTCTCTCTCTCTCTCTCTCTCTCTCTCTCTCTCTCTCTCTCTCTCTCTCTCATGTTATTTTCTGCCTGCTGATGAGAGGCAGACCCATCTCTCAGAGTGGCCACTGACAGCTTATTGTCCGCGTGACCAATTGGATGTCATAATTTA
>NC_052313.1:55093782-55119619 GCF_016432855.1 Salvelinus namaycush
GGGGTGTGCTGGGGAGCGTCCCAGTCCTCATGCACCACCTCTACCTCAGTCAGAGAACCAAGACACAGCAGGGGTGTGCTGGGGAGCGTCCCAGTCCTCATGCACCACTTCTACCTCAGTCAGAGAACCAAGACACAGCAGGGGTGTGCTGGGGAGCGTCCCAGTCCTCATGCACCACCTCTACCTCAGTCAGAGAACCAAGACACAGCAGGGGTGTGCTGGGGAGCGTCCCAGTCCTCATGCACCACTTCTACCTCAGTCAGAGAACCAAGACACAGCAGGGGTGTGCTGGGGAGCGTCCCAGTCCTCATGCACCACTTCTACCTCAGTCAGAGAACCAAGACACAGCAGGGGTGTGCTGGGGAGCGTCCCAGTCCTCATGCACCACTTCTACCTCAGTCCAGAGAACCAAGACACAGCAGGGGTGTGCTGGGGAGCGTCCCAGTCCTCATGCACCACCTCTACCTCAGTCAGAGAACCAAGACACAGCAGGGGTGTGCTGGGGAGCGTCCCAGTCCTCATGCACCACCTCTACCTCAGTCAGAGAACCAAGACACAGCAGGGGTGTGCTGGGGAGCGTCCCAGTCCTCATGCACCACTTCTACCTCAGTCCAGAGAACCAAGACACAGCAGGGGTGTGCTGGGGAGCGTCCCAGTCCTCATGCACCACTTCTACCTCAGTCCAGAGAACCAAGACACAGCAGGGGTGTGCTGGGGAGCGTCCCAGTCCTCATGCACCACCTCTACCTCAGTCAGAGAACCAAGACACAGCAGGGGTGTGCTGGGGAGCGTCCCAGTCCTCATGCACCACTTCTACCTCAGTCAGAGAACCAAGACACAGCAGGGGTGTGCTGGGGAGCGTCCCAGTCCTCATGCACCACTTCTACCTCAGTCAGAGAACCAAGACACAGCAGGGGTGTGCTGGGGAGCGTCCCAGTCCTCATGCACCACCTCTACCTCAGTCAGAGAACCAAGACACAGCAGGGGTGTGCTGGGGAGCGTCCCAGTCCTCATGCACCACCTCTACCTCAGTCCAGAGAACCAAGACACAGCAGGGGTGTGCTGGGGAGCGTCCCAGTCCTCATGCACCACCTCTACCTCAGTCCAGAGAACCAAGACACAGCAGGGGTGTGCTGGGGAGCGTCCCAGTCCTCATGCACCACCTCTACCTCAGTCCAGAGAACCAAGACACAGCAGGGGTGTGCTGGGGAGCGTCCCAGTCCTCATGCACCACCTCTACCTCAGTCAGAGAACCAAGACACAGCAGGGGTGTGCTGGGGAGCGTCCCAGTCCTCATGCACCACCTCTACCTCAGTCAGAGAACCAAGACACAGCAGGGGTGTGCTGGGGAGCGTCCCAGTCCTCATGCACCACCTCTACCTCAGTCAGAGAACCAAGACACAGCAGGGGTGTGCTGGGGAGCGTCCCAGTCCTCATGCACCACCTCTACCTCAGTCAGAGAACCAAGACACAGCAGGGGTGTGCTGGGGAGCGTCCCAGTCCTCATGCACCACTTCTACCTCAGTCAGAGAACCAAGACACAGCAGGGGTGTGCTGGGGAGCGTCCCAGTCTTCATGACACGTGTATATCAGTGATATTGCCTTCAGACAGATATATTGCACATCCACCAAATCAGGACCAGCAGGTCGTCTCCTCACCTCAACACCGAGAGACCAACGTTATGATGTCTAAACATGGTGACACCAATGTGCACCTCCACAATGTTGCTACTGCCTTATACACTACATTAGCACATAAGTCAAGTCCTAAAATAGAACAGTATAGACTAGTCTAGAATAGAGTAGTATAGAATAGAATGGTATAGAATACAATAGTATATAATAGAATGGTATAGTATAGAATAGAATAGTATTGAATATAATAGTATAGAATAGAATAGAATAGAATAGTATAGAATAGAATAGTATAGAATAGAAAAAAATAGAATAGAATGAATAGAATATAATATAATGGTATAGAATAATATAGAATAGTCTAGAATGGAATACAATAGAATAGTATATAATAGTCTAGAATCGAATGGTATACAATAGAATAGTATATAATACAATGGTATAGAATAGAATAGTATTGAATATAATAGTACAGAATAGTCTAGAATAGAATAGTATAGAATAGAACAGAATAGAATATAATAGAATGGTATAGAATAGAATAGAATAATATAGAATAATCTAGAATGGAATGGTATAGAAAATAATAATATAGAATAGTCTAGAATAGAATGGTATAGAATAGTATATAATAGAATGGTATAGAATAGTATAGAATAGACTAGTATTGAATATAATAGTATAGAATAGTCTAGAATAGAATAGCATAGAATAGAACAGGATAGAATATAATAGAACGGTATAGAATAGAATAATATAGAATAGTCTAGAATGGAATGGTATATAATAAATTAGAATGGTATAGAATAGTACAGAATAGAATAGTCTAGAATATAATAGTATATAATATAATGTTATAGAATAGAATAGTAAATAATAGTATAGAATAGAATGGTATAAAATAGAACAGAATAGTATAGAATATAGAATAAAATAGTATAGATATATTGCACATCCACCAAATCAGGACCAGCAGGTCGTCTCCTCACCTCAACACCGAGAGACCAACGTTATGATGTCTAAACATGGTGACACCAATGTGCACCTCCACAATGTTGCTACTGCCTTATACACTACATTAGCACCTAAATCAAGTCCTAAAATAGAACAGTATAGACTAGTCTAGAATAGAGTAGTATAGAATAGAATGGTATAGAATACAATAGTATATAATAGAATGGTATAGTATAGAATAGAATAGTATTGAATATAATAGTATAGAATAGAATAGTATAGAATAGAATAGTATAGAATAGAAAAAAATTGAATAGAATATAATATAATGGTATAGAATAATATAGAATAGTCTAGAATGGAATACAATAGAATAGTATATAATAGTCTAGAATCGAATGGTATACAATAGAATAGTATATAATACAATGGTATAGAATAGAATAGTATTGAATATAATAGTACAGAATAGTCTAGAATAGAATAGTATAGAATAGAACAGAATAGAATATAATAGAATGGTATAGAATAGAATAGAATAATATAGAATAATCTAGAATGGAATGGTATAGAAAATAATAATATAGAATAGTCTAGAATAGAATGGTATAGAATAGAATAGTATATAATAGAATGGTATAGAATAGACTAGTATTGAATATAATAGTATAGAATAGTCTAGAATAGAATAGCATAGAATAGAACAGGATAGAATATAATAGAACGGTATAGAATAGAATAATATAGAATAGTCTAGAATGGAATGGTATATAATAAATTAGAATGGTATAGAATAGTACAGAATAGAATAGTCTAGAATATAATAGTATATAATAGAATGTTATAGAATAGAATAGTAAATAATAGTATAGAGTAGAATGGTATAAAATAGAACAGAATAGTATAGAATATAGAATAAAATAGTATAGAATATAATAGTATAAAATAGAATAAAATCAAATAGTGTAAAATAGAATAGTATAGAATAGAATGGTATAGAATAGTTTAAAATAGAATAGTATAGAATAGTATAAAATAGAATAGTATAAAATAGAATAGTATAAAATAGAATTGTATAGAATAGAATAGTATAGAATATTATAGAATAGAATGGTTTAGAATAGAATGGTATAAAATAGTATCGAATAGCATAGTGTAGAATAGTATAGAACAGAATAGAATAGTATAAAATAGAATATTATATAATAGTGTAGAATAGAATATTATAGAATAGAATAATATAGTATCGAATAGTATAGTATAGAACAGAATAGAATAAAATAGAATAGTATATAATAGAATATAATTGAATAGACTAGAGTAGTACAGAATAGAATGGCATAGAATAGAATAGAACAGAATAGTATAGAATAGTATAGAATAGTACAGAATATAATAGAATAGTATAGACTAGAGTAGTATAGAATAGAATAGAACAGAATAGAATAGTATAGAATAGTACAGAATATAATAGAATAGTATAGACTAGACTAGAGTAATATAGAATAGAACAGAATAGAATTGTATAGAATAGAATAATGTTGATTTCCCAGGGTGATCTTCAGTTGTGGCAAATCTGCTAAGATATGTAACAGCAGCATTCAGACAAGCCAGATAGGATCCTACAAATGGATCTGAGATAAACGCAGGATATTGTGTTTGAATACAACACTGATGTACTGTTCTGTAAGGGAATGAAACGTCTGAATTTTCTTCAGTCCGCTATTAAAGGACTAGTAAAGGCCCAGTGAACTACTTTTGTGAAAAATAACATTTAAAAAAAATAACATTTATATTTTTGTTATTATTGTCATTTTTCAGGGGGTGCTGCAGCACCTGACTTCCCACGGCTGTGCTGATGGTTCAGGTCCTCATATTTTGCACTGCTAAAATGAACTTATAAAAGCCCATAAAAATGAGAGGAGGGGTTGAGGTGAGACGCGGGAGTTCAATTAATCAACATGAAAAGTAGAAGGTACAGTAGAAAAGTTCAAAAGCCACCATCATTTGGTCATTAAAATGGCCCCCTCTTTATCAACGGTTGAATGGATATGACAATGAAAATGGATGGTAGCCCGCTAAGTCACATTCTCTGAAAACAATGATTTTAGCCATGGATTTGACATTCATTTGGATCGCTGACACAGCCAACCCCCACACATAAATGAGACGACAACAAACCCGATTCATAAACGGGCTCCATTTCAGTAGCAGGCCAAAATGCATAATGTACAAACAGGCTCGTAGGTTACGGTATGAGAACACCGAGGGACGAGCGTGGGACCCGCTCTGGACGGCGCGCTGGGAGGGAGGGAGAGGGAGCGTGAGCTATTTGCTTGCCTCAGCGAGTGCCTGCCGATGTGAATGTCTCTCTACCATGCGCATTTGACCAAACAAGTGGCGGCTGCGGGACTGTTTCACCTGTCGCTTAAATTATTTTCAGCTGGCAGGGAAACCACAGGGGGGAGGTGAAAATCAAGGGGGAATTATTCGATTTGATTTGCTACATATGTTTAATAGTGTAACATTATAAAATGTATTTTGCTGATAATATAGAGGAAAGGAACCCCTCAACGATATTCAGCCGAAAGCATAAGACCAAAATGTACTATTCATGTAGGTGATTTGCTGAAATAAATAGCCTCGGGTACATTATGATCTGATGAGACAATAGTCTGCAGGACACTTAAACGACAACTGTTGAAGCAGTCAAGTTTGTTTGCAAACCAACTGTATAGGCTAAAGCACAGCTAAATAATCAATATAGACTACACAATATTAATAATTACAAGTAGCCTGTGTAACCACTGTATAACGACATAATAATGGCAATAACAACCAGCAAACGAATAATTGCCTCTAACACTTCAGGCTATATAATTAAAATGACTAGCCCAACTGTCTCAAATAAGGGGAAAAGTCGTTTCATCCAGATATGACGCACCTGATAAGCAATAAATAATCAATGCCTGGAGCTTATCGTTAGAAACTACGAATTTTTTATCAAATCCATGACTCTCTGTGTGTGGGGCAGCCTATTCGAGTTGAATGACAATATTAATTCAAGACTATTCCCCAAGGGAAAGGATGCCATCGGATAGGATTCATTAATAGTGACAATCTTGAGTGAGTGGGCTTTATTGACATCCGGTGATGCACTTTGCTGAATGACATGCGTGTTTGTGAACTTCAGATTTGTTTACGAAGACGACTGCAGTAATGTCATGGACTATTACAACATGCCAGCTTGAAGTGTGTCAATTTACACACTGTTCTACTTCACAACAACCTTTCATATCAGCAGCAGCGTGATCAGTTATTTATATTTTAGATCAATTATTACGGGCAGTTTACAACGGCAAATACCATAGCCGAAGACCTTGCGCATGAGCGCGCTGTCTGTTGCTCTCACTCACCTGACTGTGCTGTGCCCGGCCTGAACACCACGAAGGAGATGAGGAGACATCGAAGACACAGGGGAAACTTCATTTTGCTCGGTTGCTGACGATAACTCCGGTAACTCACATGTCCAATAAGGTATCCGGTTATTTAAAAGGAAATATCGGCTCTTGACAGTTTCAGAAACTGGGTCCCCACGCGCGCGTCATGGCGTCCTCCGTTTGCCCAAATAGTTCAATGCACAAGTTAAACGCGACGAAAACAGGAGGTTCGTTTATAGTTCTTATAGTGACCAATGTTTTGACCACTGTTACTCCATGCCATTACTCCTCACACTACGATCCAGCAGACGGCTGGGGGGTTTTGACACACCCCTTCAGTGCGGCTAACACCTCCTACAGTCCACTGATTGGTCGAGGGAAAGGCTCTGAGCTTAATAAACACGCCCATATCACTTATCGCCTTCTCTCATTGGCTCATTAGGATTGATATACAGTTGCTCTCTTGATGCACAGTGTACACCTGTCTCAGACCCTGGCCTATACACTTCCCTAAGTGTGCGTAAAATGCGCATAGCCAACAATTGCATCGGAATAACTGTTTGTATGCGAAAAGTATTGTGCGTTTCTATTTTACTTTCTCTTCAGAAATGGTATTTGTTGACAGAATAGGTGTTGACATTGACTAGACGTATTTGAATAGGCCTTTAGCCTACAGTACACGTAACCTTACATAGAGGAGAAGAGTTGTGCGTACTGCATCCATTGAGAGCATGACGTGCCCAAACCAAAGTAGGTTAACCACAGAACCCAGATAGGCCGTCTAGAGCAAAACGATTCATATCATTTTATGAAAACAATTAGGCCTCGTTATTTTTTTATATCGATGTCAATCAGAATACAATATTTTCTCAAAGTCAACACATTGCTGTGAGAGAAATGGCCAAAACACTCTAATGAATGAATGATGTATATGCCTCTGGGTCTCTCTCTGTCTGTCAAAGTGCTATGTGGCATATATATATTATATGGACTATGATACTTTTACAGTTACAGTCTCTGTGGGATTCTAACAACATATTGCCAATAACCACAAGAGGGCCAAACTATATAGGCTTACTATGCATTTCAACATGGGTTCAACTGTAATACAGTAGCATCCCCTGTAGTCCACACAGTGAACTGAATAAGTGGTTATGCTTATAACCAGTAAGATGTAGGTCTACTCCTGTGTCTTACAGGGGAAAGCATGTAGGTCAACATCTTATTAAAGGTAGGTCTGTGGTTACAAAAAAAAAGATATATAATTATGATACAAATTAGGCTAATCTGCTAAAGTAGATAATGTGCCTCTATATAGGTATGGTAGTTGATGCCTTAGTGATGGTAAATATGTATGTCTTCTAACCCACTACACTCTTAGAAAAAAAGGATCCAAAAGGGTTATTTAGCAGTCCCCATAGGAGAACCCTTTTTGGTTCCAGGTACAACCTTTTTGGTTTCAGGTAGAACCCTTTTGGGTTCAATTTAGAGCCCTTTGTGGAATGTGTTCTACATGGAACCCAAAGGGGTTATTTAAAGGGTTCCCCTAGGGGACAGCCAAATAACCCTTTTAGGTTCTAGATAGCACTTGTTCTCCTAAGAGAGACCCACTATACACCAACAGGTCTAACTTATATGACAGGAGCCCCTCATACTGGTCATTGGCTATTATCTGCTGCCATCTAGAGGATCTAAATAAGATACCTCTACTTTTATTGGAGAGAATCTGGATTCTGGGGTGGTGTGAGAAACACACGATCCATTCACATATCAAATCAAATGACATGTATTTATAACGCCCTTTACATCAGCAGATGTCACCAAGTGCTTATACAGAATCCCAGCCTAAAACCCCAAACAGCAAGCAATGCAGATGTAGAAGCACTGTGGCTAGGAAAAACTCCCTAGAAAAGCCAGGAACCTAGGAAGAAACCTAGAGAGGAACCAGGCCCCGAGGGTTGGCCAGTCCTCCATCACAAACCCTCAATCATATTGATCTCCAGCAGGACTTATAATAAACAGGAGTTTCTCAAGGCCAATATCAGAGCTCCAGCAGACACTGTATACCATAAACAAAGCCAGACTCTAATGCATTACATGAGAATGATTGATAGTGTGCCCACTGCCCACTTTATGAAATGAACAATGGAATAAAGCTTTAATACGCATAATGGAATAAACCAACCGATGGATAAATTAGGGAGGTTGCACCACCTGTGGGAGAAAGCACAGGATATTGTATACAAGGCAATTACATGTCAAATATGGTAAAAAATATATATATAATTGTAAATCTCAGAACTTGGCACTAGGACAATACAAAATCTAAATCATACAGCCAAACCTGACTGTGGTAGCCTACGATGTCCGTTGTGCTACCTCAACAGTCCTGCGCGGTGTCTGTGATATTTTGGGCACTATAGGCTACTTACAGTACAGTGGTAGACTGTCCACCTCAACAGCAACAGAATAACTTTAACCAGACATTTCTTGTTTAAAAACTATGAACAAATAAAATGTATTATATACAGAAGCATAGCCGCAGGAAGTAGTTTGGGGGGGGGTCGCTGGTGTTGTGCAATTTTTTATGAATACTTTTTCTTCTGATTTTTCATGGGGTGCTGCGACACCCCTACTTTCCGCGGCTATGTATGGAAGTTAACCAACGATTTACCACTGATTTATGGATGGCTCCACGACTTGGGTGTCGCTCCTGTCGCCAGTTAAAATAGACAACTGGCGTGAACAATGGCTTCAGTTGGAGCATGCATATTCATTTGATGAATCAGTTATTGCAAAGGACAAGGAGTCGTCAGAATTAGCGCATCAATACACTGAAGAAGAGAACACGAGTGAGAAGTTAGGTTACTGCCGCGTCTCTTCGGTGCAATCCATAATAAGAAGCTATGGCACTAGACTGTACATCGCTGACAAAACTAACCCTTGTTTTATGTGTGGCAGGTACGTGTGATTTGATCAATTATATCTAATAGCTAATGCTATTTGTTGTTTTGCTTTTGTTTGCTGGTTGTTTTTTAGTTTTTTAATTTTATGCAATATGCCTCCCTGGCGCACGTTCTATTCTTACCAGATAGCCGAACCGTACCAAGGCGTCTACAAATGACTTACATTGACCTTTTTCGTTTTATGTAGCCTATAAAGCTTATTGCGTAATCCAAACGTTTGACCATTACGCAAAACATAAATAACATTTTAAATGTGTGCTGTAGAATGAAGCTAAGAATGAAAATGTCATATTTTGACATTAAACCATTTTCAACTTCATCGATTATTGACGTTATAAAAGTGAAGTGTCCAGTATTATGATGTTGTACAGTATTCACATAGAGCATCTGGTCTCTAAGCTTTGGTCATCAGCTTTCTTCTTTCGAATTATTTTCTCATTGGGAGTCTACACGTGATCATGATGAATATGAAAACATGTTCGCACAATACTGGACAAAACAGCTGACCAAGGTGAAGGATATCTGGGCCAACCTGAATGAATCAGCAGCATCAAATGAATGACGATGCTGTCAAAGGCAATGCAAAGCTTTCTATGAACTGGTCTCTCTATACATTTAACACAAAGCTTATTTATTCCGCTTCCCACTGGGCACACACTGGTTGAATCAACGTCATTTCAATTCATTTCAATGGAATTACGTTGAACCAAGGTGGAATAGACGTTTAATTGCACCCTAGATTGTTCTCTCTGCTACCGCACGGCAGCGGTACCGGAGCGCCAAGTCTAGGTCAAAAAGGCTTCTTAACAGCTTCTGCCGGATAAGACTCCTGAACAGCCAATCAAATGGCTACCCGGACTATTTGCATTGACCCCCATTTTCTACCTACATGTACATATGACCTCAATTACCTCGACTAACCGGTGCCCCGCACATTGACTCTGTACTGGTACCCAAAGTATATAGCCTCACTACTGTTATTTTACTGCTCTTTAATTACTTGTTATTTTTCTATTTTCTTCTCTTTTTTATTTCTTTTTTTTTCTTTTCTTTTTTTTCTTTCAGTTTATTTTAGTAAATACTTTCTTTACACTTATTTTTCTTAAAACTGCGTTGTTGGTTAAGGGCTTTTCACTGTAAGGTCTACTACACCTGTTGTTTTCAGCGCATGTGACATATAAAATGGGATTTGATAATTGACATCTGTGCCCAGTGGGTTGTCCCCAATTCACCCACAGGAGGATATCATTACTAATGGTAGCCTAATTATAGATGGCTCTCGAATTACATTAGTCAGAGTACTCAAATCAAAGGTTATTGCTAGGTGAACCGTGTGATTTTAAAGGCACAATCTGTTTTTTGCTACTGTTCAATGGTAATTTAACTGCCTTTGTTTGCAGTTTTCAGTTTTCCACTTTTCTGTCACCCCTGGCAATTTTGCCGTGTGTGGGAGCTGGTCTCATTCTCAGTGTCAAAAGAAGTGTGAACTATTAGCTAGAGGAAGTCAGGAGAACCCATACAATAGCCTGAGCGTCAGTCTGGTTGTGCTATCATGCCAACTTGGTGCTCATTGCCATGCCGAACATGTTTGACTTGACAAGGACAGCAATGGAGAAGGAAAGAGCAAAAACAGATCTGGGACACTGAGTTTCCCATAGAGTGCTTTGTGCTGTCTGTACAAAAACATCTAACTGGAATCATTAAACCCTCAGACATCAACCATTCTAACCCTCTCCGTGCCTCTGGTACTTAAGAGACAACATTTGGGACTTCTTACAGCTGAGGTAGGCTACCAAGTACTGACCCCCGACCTTAGCCTGACCTTTTCCTCCAGGCAGAGGGCACTTCACACCACTGTGTTAGGGACCAGGTTGTCAGGGTACCAAATCACAGGCCATAGCTGGTAGGGTTACAGACCCCCCACTCCTATCTGAACCGTTTGGTGCATTCCAGAGTTCCGGTTGAGAACACCTCTGTTAACCCCTGGGGCTCCACATCAACTCACCAGCTGGACATGTATCCACCTTGGACTGCCTAACCTTGTGTTAGTGCGTAGATGACCTTGTAAGTGGACATTGAGTGGCTTAGCGCTCATTTACAGACAGCGACGAGACCTTCTACAGGGTGGAGGTTGGAGTCCTGGCAGAGTGGAATGTTTGACCCTCTCCACTGCAGCACCATCAATGTCAATAGGTGGTGAACTGTAGTCGATGAACAGCATTCTCACACACGTCCAAGTGGGATAGGGGCGTGTTCAGAACACTGGCGATTGCATCATCCGTGGATCTGTTAGGTCGGTATGCACATTCTGGTGGAGCTGATGTGGTCCTTGACCAGCCTCTCCAAACACTTCATGATGAAAGAACTGAGTGCTATAGGCAGAGCGATAGTCATTTAGGCAGGTTACCTTTGTTTGCTTGAGTACAGAGACAATGGTGGACATCTGGAAGTACAGTATATCACAAAAGTGAGTACACCCCTCACATTTTTGTAAATATTTGAGTATATCTTTTCATGTGACAACACTGAAGAAATGACACGTTGCTACAATGTAAAGTAGTGAGTGTACAGCTTGTATAACAGTGTAAATTTGCTGTCCCCTCAAAATAACTCAACACAGCCATTAATGTCTAAACCGCTGGCAACAAAAGTGAGTACACCCCTAAGTGAAAATGTCCAAATTGGGCCCAAAGTGTCAATATGTTGTGTGGCCACCATCATTTTCCAGCACTGCCTTAACCCTCTTGGGCATGGTGTTCACCAGAGCTTCACAGGTTGCCACTGGAGTCCCTCTTCCACTCCTCCATGACGACATCACAGAGCTGGTGGATGTTAGAGACCTTGCACTCCTCCACCTTCCGTTTGAGGATGCCCCACAGATGCTCAATAGGGTTTAGGTCTGGAGACATGCTTGGCCAGTCCATCACCTTTACCCTCAGCTTCTTTAGCAAGGCAGTGGTTGTCTTGGAGGTGTGTTTGGGGTCGTTATCATGTTGGAATACTGCCCTGCGGCCCAGTCTCCGAAGGGAGGGGATCATGCTCTGCTTCAGTATGTCACAGTACATGTTGGCATTCATGGTTCCCTCAATGAACTGTAGTGCTGGCAGCACTCATGCAGCCCCAGACCATGACACTCCCTCCACCATGCTTGACTGTAGGCAAGACACACTTGTCTTTGTACTCCTCACCTGGTTGCTGCCACACACGCTTGACACCATCTGAACCAAATAAGTTTATCTTGGTCTCATCAGACCACAGGACATGGTTCCAGTAATCCATGTCCTTAGTCTGCTTGTCTTCAGCAAACTGTTTGTGGGCTTTCTTGTGCATCATCTTTAGAAGAAGCTTCCTTCTGGGACGACAGCCATGCAGGCCAATTTGATACAGTGTACGGCGTATGGTCTGAGCACTGACAGGCTGACCCCCCACCCCTTCAACCTCTGCAGCAATGCTGGCAGCACTCATACGTCTATTTCCCAAAGACAACCTCTGGATATGACGCTGAGCACGTGCACTCAACTTCTTTGGTCGACCATGGCGAGGCCTGTTCTGAGTGGAACCTGTCCAGTTAAACCGCTGTATGGTCTTGGCCACCGTGCTGCAGCTCAGTTTCAGGGTATTGGCAATCTTCTTATAGCCCAGGCCATCTTTATGTAGAGCAACAATTCTTTTTTTCAGATCCTCAGAGAGTTCTTTGCCATGAGGTGCCATGTTGAACTTCTAGTGACCAGTCAGTATGAGGGAGTGTGAGAGCGATGACACCAAATTTAACACACCTGCTCCCCATTCACACCTGAGACCTTGTAACACTAATGAGTCACATGACACCGGGGAGGGAAAATTGCTAATTGGGCCCAATTTGGACATTTTCACTTAGGGGTGTACTCACTTTTGTTGCCAGCGGTTTAGACATTAATGGCTGTGTGTTGAGTTATTTTAAGGGGACAGCAAATTTACACTGTTATACAAGCTGTACCCTCACTATTTTACATTGTAGCAAAGTGTCATTTCTTCAGTGTTGTCACATGAAAAGATATACTCAAATATTTACAAAAATGTGAGGGGTGTACTCACTTTTGTGATATACTGTATGTGTTGATGACAGACTGGGACAGTCTATTCTGCTGGTCCGTACTGGTCACGTTAGGATGTTTCATTCGAGACATGGGTTCAAATAGTACTTGTTGTCTTTGAAATACTTTAAACTGCATTAGATTGAGCTTGCCTAGTGCAACGGAATGGTCCCAAAAGTGCAAACCTGGCCTATCCGGTACTCCAGG
Source organism: Salvelinus namaycush (assembly GCF_016432855.1). Classification (NCBI taxonomy): domain Eukaryota; kingdom Metazoa; phylum Chordata; class Actinopteri; order Salmoniformes; family Salmonidae; genus Salvelinus; species Salvelinus namaycush. Next base: position 55,107,058 of record NC_052313.1, read on the forward strand.
CAGGCTCAATCAAATGCTTATTAACGAAGGGTATTTGAATCAAGATCTTAGGCTGTATGCATCACGCGTCTCAGAGTGAGACTGCTGATCTAGGACCTGGTGCCCCCTGTCCATATAATCGTATTGTTTATGATCTTAAAGGCAAAACTGATCCTAAATCATCACTCCTGCTTTTAGACGCTTGATACATTTAGCCCCTGTTTCATAAACTTGCTGCCTCCCTGATCGCTTCCAACAACTACAATACAATCTGATGACATGTTCCTTCCCTCTGAAGCAGCCCGTGGCTTTCCCCCAGTGAGCGGCTCCAGCGGTGCCTACGGGAGGGCCATTCCACCACTTAGCAGCTGCAGCGGTGCCTACGGGAGGGCCATCTCTGACTTCTGTGTGACCAAGTTCACTCAGGACATGGAGGCCCTGGACCAGAGCCTGTGGTGCAGCTGGTCCGATACTTTTCAGTCAGTATAATCTATATTATTCACCTAAATCCATCCTACATTTTATTCATCCTAAATAAAAAATAGAGTTGAGTTCAATTACATTTACTTGAATTATGTCACTGTATTATTTGTCAGTATTACTTGCAAATGACGCTCTATCAGTTTAGCAGAGGTCCTTGTCTTTACAAGACCGTTCCATCTGGAGAGCCAAGTTTACATGTCTATCACCATAACAGACACACACACAGAAGGATTCCTCATAGGAATGTTCCTGTGATGTGCAAGGAATGTTTCCAAGAGACCTTTCCCTTAATGTCAAATCCAATTAACCCAGAAAGTGGTTACTATGTTCTCAGAACTTAAGATGTGAATGTTTTAGACATGTTTCATGGAAGAGTTGGAAGAACATGTGTCCCCCAAAACATGTCTTACTATTGCAGAGCCAATCAAGGCCCTGATTGGTGAACCACTGATCCGTTCATAGTTCTTTGTCTGTTGGCAAAGTTAAGGATTGTAACGATCGTCTTCGGGAGAAAGAGAGGAGGACCAAAGCGCAGCTTGGTAAGTGTTCATGATGATGTTTTTAATTAAACTCAGAACACTAAACAAAACAATAAACGATGTGAACAAACGAAACAGTACCGTGTGGCGACAAACACTGATACGGAAGACAAACACCCACAAACCAAAAGTGAAACCCAGGCTACCTAAGTATGATTCTCAATCAGGGACAACGATTGACAGCTGCCTCTGATTGAGAACCATACCAGGCCGAACTCAAAACCCCAACATAGAAAAACACACACAGACTGCCCACCCCAACTCACGCCCTGACCATACTAAATAAAGACAAAACAAAGGAAATAAAGGTCAGAACGTGACAAGGATGCTCACACATAGAATGTTTTCAACTTACATATTTGACACACTTTGACATACGTGATTAAATTATGCATGTTGATTTATAGAGTAGTTATTATTCAACATGTCCTCAACTGGGATTTGAACTCACAACCTTTAGGTTCTCAGTACTCAGATCTTCCTGCTACACCCCCATCTTTCAGGAAACCTGACTGTTCTGTAATCAGTGATTTGATTTACTTATTTCAGCAATTGAAGGACTTTCAGTATAGTTGTGTAATGTTGGTGGGGTGTATCAACCTGGTTTAATGATCCTCCTGAATCACTAGGATCAATAGTAGTTTGTCTTGAGTCTACTTTTAACAGAGCTGAGATTTACTTCAAAGTGCATTCACCCTATTGCTTACACCTATGAAGTTGTCTCAAATCTAAACAAGTGCCTAGGAAGAAGGGTTTAGTGTTTCTTCTGGACAGGGCCTAACTATACTGGCTCAATAAGCACATGCAGGAACAGTCCTGTGTCCAGTTTTCATTCAAACATTTTATATGTTCCACCATCATTAGACAACTATCAAATCACTGATGAGATAATAGTCAAATGAACTGATAACTATCAAATCACTGATGAGAGAATAGTCAAATGAACTGATAACTATCAAATCACTGATGAGATAATAGTCAAATTAACTGATAACTATCAAATCACTGATGAGATAATAGTCAAATGAACTGATAACTATCAAATCACTGATGAGATAATAGTCAAATGAACTGATAACTATCAAATCACTGATGAGATAATAGTCAAAGTAACTGATAACTATCAAATCACTGATGAGATAATAGTCAAATGAACTGATAACTATCAAATCACTGATGAGATAATAGTCAAATGAACTGATAACTATCAAATCACTGATGAGATAATAGTCAAAGTAACTGATAACTATCAAATCACTGATGAGATAATAGTCAAATGAACTGATAACTATCAAATCACTGATGAGATAATAGTCAAAGTAACTGATAACTGACACAGAGGTGGTTTAGCAGCTCAATCTAAATGTCGTGAACCACGAGGTTGTGAGCTCAAATCAAAGGTGTGAACATATTGAATAATAATTGCTGTATAAATGAAAATGCACAATGTAATCATGTGTGTCAAATATGTAAGTTGAAAACACTATGTTAAAAGCACTGTCTGTGTGTAACCTTGCCAACAGACAGAACGAGCTGTGAATGGATCTGTGGTTAGCCAATCAGGGCCTTGATGGGCTTGGCAAAAGTAACAAGGTGTGATGTGTAATAAAAATATATATATTTTGGGAAAACGTTTCTTTGGGACCATCAGGCAACGTCCTGACAACTGATACAAAGAAATGTTCTTGCAGCGTTCCCATGAAACGTGTCTAGAACATTAATATCTTACATTCTGAGAACATGGTGACCATATTCTGTGAACGTTTGGTGGGACGTTGATGGAGTATTCTCCAAACCCTCAGAAAACTGGACACATGAATTTGTTCTTGCAGCGTTCCCATGAAACGTGTCTAGAACATTAATGTTGTGTGTTCTAAAAACAGTGTAACCATGTTCTAGATAATTCTGCCTGATTCTAAGGGAATGCTCCCCTAACGTTATCACCAAAACATGCTGAAAAGGTTCTCAGAAGGTTTTTTGTTAACATAGATAGAATGTTCCCCTGACTAACGGAAAACTGGACACTCAAACATTAGGAGAACATTACGGGTAACATTACAAAAATGTATTCTTTCTCTCTCCCTAGAATTGTTAGCTGGGTAGGGAGGGAAGAAGAGAGAGTGAAAGAGGGAGAGGGAGGGAGAGAGAGGTGGGAGACGGAGAGATAGAAAGAGCGATTTAGTGAGCAGGTCAACTCTGTTTTGCGTGTGGAAAGAAAAAGCGAAGAGGAAGAGAGGGATTGAGAAAGAGACAGAACTTTGCATAAACAAATATTTGCCCAACCAGCCCCTCTGGTCTTGGTCCCGGGTTTAGGGCACACTGATGTTGTGTAAGGTGACACCTGTACACAGGTTCTGGATGGCTGCTTGCCATGGGGACACAGGGTACTAAGTGTGTGTGTGTGTGTGCGTGCGTGCGTGCGTGCGTGCGTGCGTGCGTGCGTGCGTGCGTGCGTGCGTGCGTGCGTGCGTGCGTGCGTGCGTGCGTGCGTGCGTTCATGGCCAGGTCAGAACCACATGCCCTATTATAAGTTGAACAGTAGTCACCTTTGGGGTTTCCAGTGTCAAAGAGAGTCTGAAATTACAATGAATTCATGTATGCTCTTTTAGAACAAAGTTTCCAATGAATAATTCATTTAATCACCTTTATTCAGTCCAAAAACCTCTGATATTATCAGGAGACCAAAGGCAGTTCAGTGTGTCTTGGCTCTAATTATATTCACTCAGTCATGCTGGTCTGTAGCTCCCCTGGTATGATATTGGGAGTTCCACTGCTGATATGTCTCCTCTCTAACCACCTACCACCTAGCTATGGTAGTTATATTTAGCTGTATGGTATGTCTCCTCTCTAACCACCTAGCTATGGTAGTTATATTTAGCTGTATGGTATGTCTCCTCTCTAACCACCTACCACCTAGCTATGGTAGTTATATTTAGCTGTATGGTATGTCTCCTCTCTAACCACCTAGCTATGGTAGTTATATTTAGCTGTATGGTATGTCTCCTCTCTAACCACCTAGCTATGGTAGTTATATTTAGCTGTATGGTATGACTCCTCTCTAACCACCTAGCTATGGTATTTATATTTAGCTGTATGGTATGTCCCCTCTCTAACCACCTAGCTATGGTAGATATATTTAGCTGTATGGTATGACTCCTCTCTAACCACCTAGCTATGGTAGTTATATTTAGCTGTATGGTATGACTCCTCTCTAACCACCTACCACCTAGCTATGGTAGTTATATTTAGCTGTATGGTATGTCTCCTCTCTAACCACCTAGCTATGGTAGTTATATTTAGCTGTATGGTATGTCTCCTCTCTAACCACCTACCACCTAGCTATGGTAGTTATATTTAGCTGTATGGTATGTCTCCTCTCTAACCACCTAGCTATGGTAGTTATATTTAGCTGTATGGTATGTCTCCTCTCTAACCACCTAGCTATGGTAGTTATATTTAGCTGTATGGTATGTCCCCTCTCTAACCACCTAGCTATGGTAGTTATATTTAGCTGTATGGTATGTCTCCTCTCTAACCACCTAGCTATGGTAGTTATATTTAGCTGTATGGTATGTCTCCTCTCTAACCACCTACCACCTAGCTATGGTAGTTATATTTAGCTGTATGGTATGTGTCCTCTCTAACCACCTAGCTATGGTAGTTATATTTAGCTGTATGGTATGTCTCCTCTCTAACCACCTACCACCTAGCTATGGTAGTTATATTTAGCTGTATGGTATGTCCCCTCTCTAACCACCTAGCTATGGTAGTTATATTTAGCTGTATGGTATGTCTCCTCTCTAACCACCTACCACCTAGCTATGGTAGTTATATTTAGCTGTATGGTATGACTCCTCTCTAACCACCTAGCTATGGTAGTTATATTTAGCTGTATGGTATGTCTCCTCTCTAACCACCTACCACCTAGCTATGGTAGTTATATTTAGCTGTATGGTATGAATCCTCTCTAACCACCTAGCTATGGTAGATATATTTAGCTGTATGGTATGACTCCTCTCTAACACCCTAGCTATGGTAGTTATATTTAGCTGTATGGTATGTCTCCTCTCTAACCACCTAGCTATGGTAGTTATATTTAGCTGTATGGTATGACTCCTCTCTAACCACCTAGCTATGGTAGTTATATATAGCTGTATGGAATGTCTCCTCTCTAACCACCTAGCTATGGTAGTTATATTTAGCTGTATGGTATGTCCCCTCTCTAACCACCTACCACCTAGCTATGGTAGTTATATTTAGCTGTATGGTATGTCTCCTCTCTAACCCCCTACCACCTAGCTATGGTAGTTATATTTAGCTGTATGGTATGTCCCCTCTCTAACCACCTACCACCTAGCTATGGTAGTTATATTTAGCTGTATGGTATGTCCCCTCTCTAACCACCTACCACCTAGCTATGGTAGTTATATTTAGCTGTATGGTATGTCTCCTCTCTAACCCCCTACCACCTAGCTATGGTAGTTATATTTAGCTGTATGGTATGTCCCCTCTCTAACCACCTACCACCTAGCTATGGTAGTTATATTTAGCTGTATGGTATGTCTCCTCTCTAACCACCTACCACCTAGCTATGGTAGTTATATTTAGCTGTATGGTATGTCTCCTCTCTAACCCCCTACCACCTAGCTATGGTAGTTATATTTAGCTGTATGGTATGACTCCTCTCTAACCACCTAGCTATGGTAGTTATATTTAGCTGTATGGTATGTCTCCTCTCTAACCACCTAGCTATGGTAGTTATATTTAGCTGTATGGTATGTCTCCTCTCTAACCACCTAGCTATGGTAGTTATATTTAGCTGTATGGTATGTCTCCTCTCTAACCACCTAGCTATGGTAGTTATATTTAGCTGTATGGTATGTACTCCTCTCTAACCACCTAGCTATGGTAGTTATATTTAGCTGTATGGTATGTCTCCTCTCTAACCACCTACCACCTAGCTATGGTAGTTATATTTAGCTGTATGGTATGTCTCCTCTCTAACCACCACCTAGCTATGGTAGTTATATTTAGCTGTATGGTATGTCTCCTCTCTAACCACCTAGCTATGGTAGTTATATTTAGCTGTATGGTATGTCTCCTCTCTAACCACCTACCACCTAGCTATGGTAGTTATATTTAGCTGTATGGTATGACTCCTCTCTAACCACCTAGCTATGGTAGTTATATTTAGCTGTATGGTATGTCTCCTCTCTAACCACCTACCACCTAGCTATGGTAGTTATATTTAGCTGTATGGTATGACTCCTCTCTAACCACCTAGCTATGGTAGATATATTTAGCTGTATGGTATGTCTCCTCTCTAACCACCTAGCTATGGTAGTTATATTTAGCTGTATGGTATGTCTCCTCTCTAACCACCTAGCTATGGTAGATATATTTAGCTGTATGGTATGTCTCCTCTCTAACCACCTAGCTATGGTAGTTATATTTAGCTGTATGGTATGACTCCTCTCTAACCACCTAGCTATGGTAGTTATATTTAGCTGTATGGTATGACTCCTCTCTAACCCCCTAGCTATGGTAGTTATATTTAGCTGTATGGTATGTCTCCTCTCTAACCACCTAGCTATGGTAGTTATATTTAGCTGTATGGTATGACTCCTCTCTAACCACCTAGCTATGGTAGTTATATATAGCTGTATGGAATGTCTCCTCTCTAACCACCTAGCTATGGTAGTTATATTTAGCTGTATGGTATGTCCCCTCTCTAACCACCTACCACCTAGCTATGGTAGTTATATTTAGCTGTATGGTATGTCTCCTCTCTAACCCCCTACCACCTAGCTATGGTAGTTATATTTAGCTGTATGGTATGTCCCCTCTCTAACCACCTACCACCTAGCTATGGTAGTTATATTTAGCTGTATGGTATGTCCCCTCTCTAACCACCTACCACCTAGCTATGGTAGTTATATTTAGCTGTATGGTATGTCTCCTCTCTAACCCCCTACCACCTAGCTATGGTAGTTATATTTAGCTGTATGGTATGTCCCCTCTCTAACCACCTACCACCTAGCTATGGTAGTTATATTTAGCTGTATGGTATGTCCCCTCTCTAACCACCTACCACCTAGCTATGGTAGTTATATTTAGCTGTATGGTATGTCTCCTCTCTAACCCCCTACCACCTAGCTATGGTAGTTATATTTAGCTGTATGGTATGTCTCCTCTCTAACCACCTAGCTGTGGTAGTTATATTTAGCTGTATGGTATGTCTCCTCTCTAACCACCCAGCTGTGGTAGTTATATTTAGCTGTATGGTATGTCTCCTCTCTAACCACCTAGCTATGGTAATTATATTTAGCTGTATGGTATGTCTCCTCTCTAACCACCTAGCTATGGTAATTATATTTAGCTGTATGGTATGTCTCTTCTCTAACCACCTAGCTATGGTAGTTATATTTAGCTGTATGGTATGTCCCCTCTCTAACCACCTACCACCTAGCTATGGTAGTTATATTTAGCTGTATGGTATGTCCCCTCTCTAACCACCTACCACCTAGCTATGGTAGTTATATTTAGCTGTATGGTATGTCCCCTCTCTAACCACCTAGCTGTGGTAGTTATATTTAGCTGTATGGTATGACTCCTCTCTAACCACCTAGCTATGGTAGTTATATTTAGCTGTATGGTATGTCTCCTCTCTAACCACCTACCACCTAGCTATGGTAGTTATATTTAGCTGTATGGTATGTCTCCTCTCTAACCACCTAGCTATGGTAGTTATATTTAGCTGTATGGTATGACTCCTCTCTAACCACCTACCACCTAGCTATGGTAGTTATATTTAGCTGTATGGTATGACTCCTCTCTAACCACCTAGCTATGGTAGTTATATTTAGCTGTATGGTATGTCTCCTCTCTAACCACCTACCACCTAGCTATGGTAGTTATATTTAGCTGTATGGTATGACTCCTCTCTAACCACCTAGCTATGGTAGTTATATTTAGCTGTATGGTATGACTCCTCTCTAACCACCTAGCTATGGTAGTTATATTTAGCTGTATGGTATGTCCCCTCTCTAACCACCTACCACCTAGCTATGGTAGTTATATTTAGCTGTATGGTATGACTCCTCTCTAACCACCTAGCTATGGTAGTTATATTTAGCTGTATGGTATGTCTCCTCTCTAACCACCTAGCTATGGTAGTTATATTTAGCTGTATGGTATGACTCCTCTCTAACCACCTAGCTATGGTAGTTATATTTAGCTGTATGGTATGTCTCCTCTCTAACCACCTAGCTATGGTAGTTATATTTAGCTGTATGGTATGTCTCCTCTCTAACCACCTAGCTATGGTAGTTATATTTAGCTGTATGGTATGTCTCCTCTCTAACCACCTAGCTATGGTAGTTATATTTAGCTGTATGGTATGTCTCCTCTCTAACCACCTAGCTATGGTAGTTATATTTAGCTGTATGGTATGTCTCCTCTCTAACCACCTAGCTATGGTAGTTATATTTAGCTGTATGGTATGTCTCCTCTCTAACCACCTAGCTATGGTAGTTATATTTAGCTGTATGGTATGTCTCCTCTCTAACCCCCTACCACCTAGCTATGGTAGTTATATTTAGCTGTATGGTATGTCTCCTCTCTAACCACCTAGCTATGGTAGTTATATTTAGCTGTATGGTATGTCTCCTCTCTAACCACCTACCACCTAGCTATGGTAGTTATATTTAGCTGTATGGTATGACTCCTCTCTAACCCCCTAGCTATGGTAGTTATATTTAGCTGTATGGTATGACTCCTCTCTAACCACCTAGCTATGGTAGTTATATTTAGCTGTATGGTATGACTCCTCTCTAACCACCTAGCTATGGTAATTATATTTAGCTGTATGGTATGTCTCCTCTCTAACCACCTACCACCTAGCTATGGTAGTTATATTTAGCTGTATGGTATGTCTCCTCTCTAACCACCTAGCTATGGTAGTTATATTTAGTTGTATGGTATGTCTCCTCTCTAACCACCTAGCTATGGTAGTTATATTTAGCTGTATGGTATGTCTCCTCTCTAACCACCTACCACCTAGCTATGGTAGTTATATTTAGCTGTATGGTATGACTCCTCTCTAACCACCTACCACCTAGCTATGGTAGTTATATTTAGCTGTATGGTATGTCTCCTCTCTAACCACCTAGCTATGGTAGTTATATTTAGCTGTATGGTATGTCTCCTCTCTAACCACCTACCACCTAGCTATGGTAGTTATATTTAGCTGTATGGTATGTCTCCTCTCTAACCACCTAGCTATGGTAGTTATATTTAGCTGTATGGTATGTCTCCTCTCTAACCACCTAGCTATGGTAGTTATATTTAGCTGTATGGTATGACTCCTCTCTAACCACCTAGCTATGGTAGTTATATTTAGCTGTATGGTATGTCTCCTCTCTAACCACCTAGCTATGGTAGTTATATTTAGCTGTATGGTATGTCTCCTCTCTAACCACCTACCACCTAGCTATGGTAGTTATATTTAGCTGTATGGTATGACTCCTCTCTAACCACCTAGCTATGGTAGTTATATTTAGCTGTATGGTATGTCTCCTCTCTAACCACCTACCACCTAGCTATGGTAGTTATATTTAGCTGTATGGTATGACTCCTCTCTAACCACCTAGCTATGGTAGTTATATTTAGCTGTATGGTATGTCTCCTCTCTAACCACCTAGCTATGGTAGTTATATTTAGCTGTATGGTATGTACTCCTCTCTACCACCTACCACCTAGCTATGGTAGTTATATTTAGCTGTATGGTATGTCTCCTCTCTAACCACCTACCACCTAGCTATGGTAGTTATATTTAGCTGTATGGTATGTCTCCTCTCTAACCACCTAGCTATGGTAGTTATATTTAGCTGTATGGTATGTCTCCTCTCTAACCCCCTAGCTATGGTAGTTATATTTAGCTGTATGGTATGTCTCCTCTCTAACCCCACACTAGCTATGGTAGTTATATTTAGCTGTATGGTATGTACTCCTCTCTAACCACCTAGCTATGGTAGTTATATTTAGCTGTATGGTATGTCTCCTCTCTAACCACCTAGCTATGGTAGTTATATTTAGCTGTATGGTATGTCTCCTCTCTAACCACCTAGCTATGGTAGTTATATTTAGCTGTATGGTATGTCTCCTCTCTAACCACCTAGCTATGGTAGTTATATTTAGCTGTATGGTATGTCTCCTCTCTAACCACCTAGCTATGGTAGTTATATTTAGCTGTATGGTATGTCTCCTCTCTAACCACCTACCACCTAGCTATGGTAGTTATATTTAGCTGTATGGTATGACTCCTCTCTAACCCCCTAGCTATGGTAGTTATATTTAGCTGTATGGTATGTCTCCTCTCTAACCCCCTACCACCTAGCTATGGTAGTTATATTTAGCTGTATGGTATGACTCCTCTCTAACCACCTAGCTATGGTAGTTATATTTAGCTGTATGGTATGTCTCCTCTCTAACCACCTAGCTATGGTAGTTATATTTAGCTGTATGGTATGTCTCCTCTCTAACCACCTACCACCTAGCTATGGTAGTTATATTTAGCTGTATGGTATGTCTCCTCTCTAACCACCTACCACCTAGCTATGGTAGTTATATTTAGCTGTATGGTATGACTCCTCTCTAACCACCACCTAGCTATGGTAGTTATATTTAGCTGTATGGTATGTCCCCTCTCTAACCACCTACCACCTAGCTATGGTAGTTATATTTAGCTGTATGGTATGACTCCTCTCTAACCACCTAGCTATGGTAGTTATATTTAGCTGTATGGTATGTCTCCTCTCTAACCACCTAGCTATGGTAGTTATATTTAGCTGTATGGTATGTCTCCTCTCTAACCACCTAGCTATGGTAGTTATATTTAGCTGTATGGTATGTACTCCTCTCTAACCACCTAGCTATGGTAGTTATATTTAGCTGTATGGTATGTCTCCTCTCTAACCACCTAGCTATGGTAGTTATATTTAGCTGTATGGTATGTCTCCTCTCTAACCCCTACCACCTAGCTATGGTAGTTATATTTAGCTGTATGGTATGTCTCCTCTCTAACCACCTAGCTATGGTAGTTATATTTAGCTGTATGGTATGTCTCCTCTCTAACCACCTAGCTATGGTAGTTATATTTAGCTGTATGGTATGTCTCCTCTCTAACCACCTAGCTATGGTAGTTATATTTAGCTGTATGGTATGTCTCCTCTCTAACCACCTACCACCTAGCTATGGTAGTTATATTTAGCTGTATGGTATGACTCCTCTCTAACCACCTAGCTATGGTAGTTATATTTAGCTGTATGGTATGTCTCCTCTCTAACCACCTAGCTATGGTAGTTATATTTAGCTGTATGGTATGTCCCCTCTCTAACCACCTAGCTATGGTAGTTATATTAAGCTGTATGGTATGTCTCCTCTCTAACCACCTAGCTATGGTAGTTATATTTAGCTGTATGGTATGTCTCCTCTCTAACCACCTAGCTATGGTAGTATATTTAGCTGTATGTATGTCTCCTCTCTAACCACCTAGCTATGGTAGTTATATTTAGCTGTATGGTATGTCTCCTCTCTAACACTACCCTAGCTATGGTAGTTATATTTAGCTGTATGGTATGATCTCCTCTCTAACCACCTAGCTATGGTAGTTATATTTAGCTGTATGGTATGTCTCCTCTCTAACCACCTAGCTATGGTAGTTATATTTAGCTGTATGGTATGTCTCCTCTCTAACCACCTAGCTATGGTAGTTATATTTAGCTGTATGGTATGACTCCTCTCTAACCACCTAGCTATGGTAGTTATATTTAGCTGTATGGTATGTACTCCTCTCTAACCACCTAGCTATGGTAGTTATATTTAGCTGTATGGTATGTCTCCTCTCTAACCACCTAGCTATGGTAGTTATATTTAGCTGTATGGTATGTCTCCTCTCTAACCACCTACCACCTAGCTATGGTAGTTATATTTAGCTGTATGGTATGTCTCCTCTCTAACCACCTACACCTAGCTATGGTAGTTATATTTAGCTGTATGGTATGTCTCCTCTCTAACCACCTAGCTATGGTAGTATATATTTAGCTGTATGGTATGTCTCCTCTCTAACCACCTACCCTAGCTATGGTAGTTATATTTAGCTGTATGGTATGTACTCCTCTCTAACCACCTAGCTATGGTAGTTATATTTAGCTGTATGGTATGTCCTCCTCTCTAACCACCTAGCTATGGTAGTTATATTTAGCTGTATGGTATGTCTCCTCTCTAACCACCTACCACCTAGCTATGGTAGTTATATTTAGCTGTATGGTATGACTCCTCTCTATCCCTACCACCTAGCTATGGTATTATATTTAGCTGTATGGTATGTCTCTCCTCCTCTACCACCTAGCTATGGTAGTTATATTTAGCTGATGGTATGTCTCCTCTCTAACCACCTACCACCTAGCTATGGTAGTTATATTTAGCTGTATGGTATGTCTCCTCTCTAACCACCTAGCTATGGTAGTTATATTTAGCTGTATGGTATGTCTCCTCTCTGG